>NC_024316.1:20997921-21009067 GCF_000523025.1 Cynoglossus semilaevis | reverse complement strand
TGAAAACATTTAGCGATAGCAAAGTTTGCAGTTTAAGACAGGGGTTCCCAATCCCCGGTCCGGGGACCAGTGTCGGTCCATAGGTTGTTTGGTACCGGGCCACAAAAAGTACTTTCGTTTTTCTAACTTACTTCATTCAAAAAGAAAGAATCAGTCATAATAATCTGTCAATATTTCAAAACAACAGGTCATACAGACTCCGACAGAAGAAAGTGTGGTTGTTTGCCCTCACCCTTTGGGGGGGGGGGGGGGGGGATACACTACACCTTTATGTCTACAGTCAGTCTCCGAATCAGCTCCGTGTCAACAGGCATGTCTTTGTTTTCTGAGAGTAAACAAATTAGGTCTCCTCATCAGCTCAAGTCAATAAGTGAACTGGTGATGTTTCAGCTACGGGACAACAGCAGCTACCAGTACCAGTTCCCCCCCAAAACACAATTTTAACATTAATATATTTATCATGTATAAACGTATACTCTGTTCTGCTCGACCTGCACCACCTCCTGGTATCTTATTGCAGTGTTTCTACAGATTACATTACAAGGTTTTTTTTTTCTGTATATGTTGTTGTATAAAGGCTGTGGTGTACAGTGGCTCCGTGGCAACAGCCCTCGATTTGGTTGTACCCCCGCGTTACAATGACAATAAAGACTATTGTATTCTATTCTATTGTAATGCAAAAATGCTGTCAGTTAAACCTGAGCTGCAAGTTGACACTCGATATTTCAGACCACAGAAGAAGACACGCTGATTGAGTGAAAAAGGATTTTCTAACACCGAGGACAAAGGAGGACAAAACAAAGAAATCTGAGTGAGTGTTTGTGCAGCGAGAGGTTGTCATGAGAAGAAGATAAACCTGTAGAGGTCATGTTCTAAATTCTTAGCTAATGGCTCTGAAGGCTTTTTAGACTCACTTTGCTTGATGTTATTTTTTAAATAATTGATCAGGAAATGAATGAAAAGAATGTCCTCAAATCTAATTGCATTTTGTGGTTGAAGGATATTAACACCACAGCCACGTGAAGAAAATATTTCACTCCACGACAGTTGAGAAAGAGTCTCGGGCTGTTTGACGATGGTGTAGGCACAGCTGTTCCCTACAGGATAATGTCAAGAGCTAAGCCTTAGGATGTAGCCATAAAAGTGGGCAGAGTCAAAGAGTTCTCAGACAGATGTTACAATTTCTGTTCTAAGTGTCTGACTTTAATCACGACGACTTGTTCAGACATGAATTCTCTCTTCCACAAGTGTCTCCAAAAGATTTGACAAGTTTCATCATTAAATGTTTGTCAAGCTGCGTTATGTCTTCTATTCTACCAGGTTTTTATCTATCCTTCAAAAAGAAACAACTCCTAACAGTCGGCACAGACATAAAACTTGAATGGAAACATTATTTCAATTTTTGCTTCAGGTTTTGATCTTTCTTTTTTCCTTCACCTGTAAAAATCTGAAAGAACATTTGAAGGACCTGGATTTCAGACAAAGAACAAGGTTGTGATAAGAGATATCAAAGGTCAAAGGCCATCCTTCAGAATTCTATGTAGTACATTTGATTTCTGCCAAAAAAAACCTTTGAAACAATATTAACTGTTTTTTTTCTGACGTAGAGTCCAAATATATAATTAAAGAGACATTTACAAAGAACGAACTATAATTCAAACCTTCATGAATATTTAAAACCACCTCTTCAGATTAGGACAGAGGAGAACAAAGCATGGAATTCTAAGTATTCTGAGCGTTAGTCAAAGTGTCTGTACTCTCACCTCGGCCACAGGTTCTGGATGCCGGCCTGTGCTGGACTGTATTCCCTTTCGATGCGAGTCTTGTGTTTCTGAAGTGAACTGTTGTAGTGTTTCCAGCCGTCTCTCTTCATGTACTCGTCAGCCATCCAGAGAGCAGCAGGAGCAGCAGCAGCAATGGGAGTTCACTCCTGGTTGATGTCCTTAACTCTGAACTGATAACTCTGACACAACCTTATTTCCTGACAGCAAACAGGACGAGCGAGTCAAACTTGTTGGGACACACACACACACACCTGAATACTAAGTTCTGATTTGCAGGATGGAAGGCATCTCAGCTGTCAATCCCCGTTTCTGTTGTGCAAATGATAAAAAATAAATAAATAAATGAAAGTAAAAAAAAAACTGTTAGATTTAATCATTTTATTTATTTGTTTTTTTCAAATAAAATGTTCTGAAAAACGTGCTCCTTTGAGTTTAACAATAGTAGATGTCCATTCTGTTACATTACTGCCACCTTTTGGTGCAAATAGTCTTTTTTATCAAAACTTCTAATCAGGCTTTTTTCTAAATGTTTACCATTGGATATTTGGTCTACATCATCAACTAACTAACTAACTTATAACTCAATAACTGATTTGTTCTGGTTTTAGAACAAGCTTAGACCAGGAGTATCAAAAAAAAATCTAAAAATTAAATTAAAGCTGATTAAACTGTTCAAGCCTGGTCGTTACTTCGATGCTCTAGGCCAGAACCCGGTTTGGCGCCCTCTATCGTTAATGTTTTTATATTGGTCTTTTGAGGCGTCACACGTTGTAGTTTCATGGAAACAACAAAATACTCCTTAAGGTTCACAAATAATTAATTTATTATATTTGCAAAAAATGGTGGATAAAAAGGTTTCTCATGGGTTCAGTGTTTGTCGGGTCCAATATCTACAGACGACACATGTTTGAAAAGAAAAGGGTGAACAGCTAGCAGCGAGTCTGTTTCTGTTTGTTTTTGATTTTCTTTTTTCTATATGAAATTGAAAAAGAAAATGGAAAAATAAACAAGTCCAAGCAACTTTTTCAACTAAAAAAACCAAAACAAAATACAGTTTCTAGATGTCAATGATTAATCATCCGTATAAAAAAGAAAAGATTAAGTAAATATATTAATAACTAGCTAAACTGCCCCGTCAGTCTGACATTGTCAATAATAGTGGGGAGGGATGGGATGATAGCAACTCTCAGTGTAATCATGGCTGCCAGGGAGGGGTTTTGTTATAGAACCGGTTAAGTCTGATTAATTGATGATAAGATTTTTTTTTTTTTTTTTTTAAACAAACACTTTTTTTTGTGTGTATTTGTACTTACTAATGGGAGCGGCAATCGTGTGCGTCATGAGGTACAATCAGTGAGTCTACCTATAGACCGGCTGTTGTCACGACCTGAGCGGTACAGAGACACGTCAACTTTGGTTTGCCTGGAAAAACAAATACAACGTCATTCAGGTTTGAATATACAGATTGTTTTTTTTTAATGATTTTTTTTTGTTAGTTTAAATCTCTTTTACCTTGTCTCCTTGCTGGCAGCCATGTTTTGGTGACAGTTAAGCATTTCTGTGCCAGGATTATTTCAGGTTACATAAAAGTTTCTTCATAAAACTACAACTTAAACAAAACTTGAAATATCTCCTAAACCTTGGTGTAAGAAAATAGTATTTCATGGAAATAAAGCCACACCGGTCGGTGCTGATTTATGCATTACATTTTGACAGCCCTAATGCACACAATACATATATTAGGGCTGTCATAATGAATGCAATAATCACACTAATTAATTTGTGAGGATTCAATCTAATTATCTTGTTTGTTTTTACATATTAACAAAGGTTGGGATTAATTTTAGGTCAGGATTAATTAAAAGAGCAAGTTCTCCATTATAATAATCACATGGCTCGACCTTTTCTATATATTACATGCAGTTTCACACCGTCTCCTCTATACAAACCTGATCTCTGCAACACTATCAAAACTAACAACAAAAAAAAATCTGAATATAACGCATGGCTTTATTTCTGTGAAATACGGTGTATTTAAAAACAAAGTCATCAACAGGTTCAGACTTCAAAAAGACAGCGGACATTCAACTGTGCCAGAGACACTTCTCAATTCAACCACCTGAGGCACTCTGTAAAAAAAAAAAAAAACTGGACCAGACCGTTTGTCGCATTAGTGTCACATCAAGCTCCAAACTCCAGGATGAAAGGGGGGGGCGGGGGAGGGGTGTCCAAACATAACACTAAGTTACTGCATACATGATAATCTATACTACATCTGTAGAAGTATACTTTTATGTCACTGAGAAGTATTCACATTTCGTATATAAGAAAAGTTGATTTTATTTTTCATTAAGAATAATGAGTCACTTTAATCTGAACAGACCTTCATCTAAGAAGCCCCAACTGTCGCTCTATCAAAGTTAGCACTGTTCCAGTGGCCAGGTTTTCGCTCCACCTCAAGCAAACTCCTCAACAGGCTGCACCATCAGTTTCCTTTCCGACAAAATGATTGGTGGGGGAGACGAGAGTTCGTAATAAATAATACCACTGACTCTTAGCTTTAAAAAAGGCTAAATATAAAATGGCTTTTGTAAATTTGTCACCTCCGAGATAGTTTTAAAAAGCCACGGCCAGTTCGTAAATAAGGATCTTTTCTGCCAGTTTGTAAATAATACATCATTTTACAGGTTACACGACAAGTGGACTTCTCATGAATGAAACATGAAAAAAAAAAAATAGCGTAGAATGTGTCTGGTACATATATGTTACTTAGTTGTCGTCACACAGTCACTGACTGATCATAAATTAAAGAGATCATAGTTGTTGTTCTCGGTAATGTTCACTTGGGGTCCTCGATGGTTCCTGTGCTCAGGTCAGTCATTTTAGGGTATTTCACCTTCTTCTGGTCCAGCTCGTTCTGTGCCCACAGCAGCAGCTTCAACAGTTTGGCCAGTTTGGGCGTGGATTCGCGGTTTTCATAGTCCAGCACAGCTTGGTTCACCTCACTCCACACCTGGGCACAGGGGAGGTGTGTCACAGATAAGAGGCTTCTCTCACATTTCATTTTCCCCTCACAATAATCCATTTTCATTTAAAAACCACATACTGTATCTTCATAACAGAAGGGTTCCAATAGTTAGGGAAAGGGACAGAGAATTCAATTATCTTAATAATTTAATGTCTTGGTTCAATCCTTTCTGAATTTAGATTTTAAAAAAAGTAAAAAACTTTTTGTTTTCCTGTGTTAGTTTATCTGACCTTTTGCCGCTGCATCATGTTGAGAAGGTCTCCAAAGGGTGAATCCTCAGGGTTGTCAAAGGCCAGAAGAGCTAGTGTCCTCTCCATCTCCGTCAGGCACTCTCGGCTCTCCTCCCCCTGCTCTGCCAGTTGTGTCTGCGCAAACTCCAGCGCTGACTCAGTTTCTCTTAGCCTGATTAGCTCAATTAAATGCTGTTGCTGAAATTAGAAAAAAACAAAACAAATTGTCTTCATTATTAAGTAGATGCTTCATGTACAAAAAAGGCTAGCTCTTATAAACAGTAACGCTGACATTTACACACTGACGTAGCCACATCACTACCAAAAACTGAAAGGATTCTATGGTGACATTACACATGGATATTTATATACATACGCTTCATAATTAAAGTCCTGAAAAACAGATGTTAGAATTAAGAGGAACACTTCTCAAGTAGGTTTGATAATATGGGCAACATGTGCAACCAGCAAAGAAACATCAGGTGCATTGTTTTGCAACAGAACAGCCACATTATTATGTTTTTTTTTCATTTATAAAAGGTCACAGCAAATGTACCTGAAGATGAAAATACAAGTATCGGTTGGTGTCAAGCAGCTCTGGGTGAAGGCTGTTGATTAGCGCGATAGCTTCCTGTATCTGTCCCTTCAGGATCATCTCTCTGATTTTTATTCTTTCATCCAGAGAGTCCAGGTCCACACTTGGTTCGATTCCAGACTCCATACGAAACTTCTCTGCTGCCTCTTTAAAACCCTCTAGAAAAATAACAGAAAAATAAATAAAAAAACAAAAAAAGAATGATTGAAGTGTGACTTCATTGACCAGTTTACTCTATGCAAAATTTCTCTAACTTACCAAACAATGTTCAAAGAACACAGGTTTCAGAGGACTTAATGCCACACTCTACAGAAAAATGCTAGGCGTTTCAGAAAGGACTTAACGCCACACTACAGAAAAATGCTAGGCGTTTCGGAAGTTAAAACTCCCCGTATATACGTCATTTTAAGTGAACTGGAATTTGTCTCAATTACGAGACATAACATTTACACCTATAGTCAGTTAAGAGTTAATATTCAACCTTATTTCACATTTTTAGGACTTTTGAAGAAACCCAGAGTACCTGGAGGAAACCCCTGCAAACCTGGGGGTGAACATACCAACTACATTTAAAAGGACCATCAGGCCTGGAACCAGTGGTCTTGCTGTAAAGCTCAAACATGTACCACACTACTATCATATGGTTGAAATACATAAATCAGTAAAACAATATCAATACCCTCAAAGACGTTTTTAGAGGAAAATACTTAAAGCAAGTCTCCAATTGCCAGAATTAAAGATATTTAATGCTTTTGGAAAAAACCAAAAACAAAGACATGGCCATCATATTTAACAATAATACGATCTTAAAAAACGACTAGAGAGGATCTGATAATACAAGGGTAACTGGAGCTGCTATGTTTTGTTTATTGTTGAGTACAGTTATAGTAGCACTCTGGATAACTCGTGTTCTTTCACATTATAAATACATTAATGCCCTGGTAGCAGCAAAAAGCGTTTCAGCATTTTTAGCTCATTTGATATTCTTACTTTATATATACTATATTTTTATGAATATAATTGCACTTCACCAATGTTGACCAAATGTTTTTGCGCCTTTGTTCACATAGCAGTTGTGGCGATTTAAAGCGGCTACATGCAGCTGCCTTACCTGTAACCAGGTAGTTCATAATGAGCCGGTTCATGTCCGCCCTCTGAATGTGAACGTTGTTCAGTTTGTCCATCCACTCCTCTTTTGTGATGTCCTCTGGCTTTTCAGCATAACTCATCATTGGGGAGCTGAAAACACATTAGTGATGGAGCAAAAAATGTGAGCAAGGCTGACACAGCTCGGTCACAGCTCGTTCCTACAGGAGCAGAAAGCCGATGTAACCGCGAACAGAGAGCGTAGAAGAAACACAAACAAACACCAGATTGTTAGGCTTCAGACCGCAAATAACAAGCAAACGACCGAAGCTTCGTTACGTGTCGAAGAAAGCGTTAAAGTGCTTTCAAGCGTCACAAAAATATTGGGCATACCCGCCGATGCTACCAAAATATTTCCTCCGGGCTAGTTAGCAGACTAAGCGCGTACATAACTCACCGTTCAAACACAAACTCCGACGATTATCTTGTCCTTTCTATGTAAGAAGACGAAAACCAAACACTTCTGTGTATTCTTGTTGGTGCCTTGAAAGAATAAAATAATAAAACCGACTGTAAACAGCACTGACACAGATAGGCTTTGGCTGTTAGCTAACTAACCAGGCTGCTATCGCGATAGCTCGTCAGCCCCGAGCGCGGTTTGATTGGTGGGCATAATGACGTCACGGTTGCCGAGGGACAGTTGTCTGTGGCACCAAACGTAAGATTTAAACATGTCTGAATGTCTATAGTTATGAAACGATTAAAAAAACCTCTTAGACTATCGTAATCATTAGTATTTTGAGCTACAACGCTTAGCAGAAGTTGTTAATGTTAATGTTTGAAATTGTTATGTTGGCCTTTGTTCTTTCCTCTGTGTTCACCTCTGTTTTTGTCTCATTTTGACCAAATGATACGATGCCAAAATGCATTACTTTCCCGACAAGGTTTTTGTCATACTTCAGTTATTAAACCAGCAAACTGTTCAGATTGTAATTGTTTTTTTATATAGTTTATTTTGTCTAGGATTTTATATTTAATTTCAAGCATGTTTTCTAAATGTGACAGTATATTATGGTTTTGTGGGTAATATGCATATTCAGATAATATTTGCAAATGTCACTATTTCAATGTGATTTTCCTATTTCCCATTCTTCCAAATAAATGGTCAGTGAATTGTTAATATTGTACACTTACCCACCACAATGTGAAAGAAAGTTTGAAATAAAAAATAATGCCGTTTTTACTGTGTTGAAATCTTTACAAGCCAGACCCTTTACAGACCCCTTTTCTTCTTTCTGCGGGGTTTTAAAGCATCTCTGCATCCTTTAACATGTACTACTGCCACCTAGTGGGTGTATTGTTTATCTTTCATCCCAAAGGCAGAGCTTTCTTTTTTTGTAGAAAGAAAAAAAACAAAAAACAAAAACAAAAAACAGACGAGGGCTGCTGATGCTAGTGGCTCACAGCGTCACACACCTTCAGTCGGTCATCAACGTGACGTGAAGTGGTCGTTTTTAAGGATATTTCTACATACATTCTTGAATACGTTGATATTTTCATCTCCATCATTACATCTCATCATCACCATCACCGACCTCATCCTCATCCCTGTGTTTGTGAACGCGCACGTCGCGTTGGTGGGGGTTGGTGGAAGTGGGCGGAGTCGTGGCACTGCTGCAGCTGTCCATGGTTGTGTAGAAACCACAGAGGCTTCGTGTATCTAAGAGATGCGTTCCTAGTCACGCAACCCATCTTCAAAATCACAGCGTGACGGGATCGTTCGTTTCACGGCACAAAGAAGCGACTGAAAGGTGAGTCCGCGTTCGTCTTCATCCGTACCGGTGCCCTCTGACCGCGAGGATGGACCGCTGACGATGCAGCCCAGTCTCACACCGTTGAACAGGCCAAGAGGCAAACCAACATGGATGCTGCTACTGCTGCTGTGCGCTATACAACCCAGCTGATGATGATGCTGCTGCTGATGCTGCTGCTGATGCTGCTGATGCTGCTGATGCTGATTCCAGCACAGGGATCGCACTAATCCGTCATGTTAGACCTTATGATGGGAACGTGTTGTTTTACATACAAACGTTTTCCACCCACTGCACATGATCGTGGTGAAAAAAAAAATATATATAATCTGCCTCACACAACGTCACAGTTACATCTAGATGACATCCGTTTGTATTTTTTTTTTTTCTTCAATTCAACGAAGCCTCGCCGTCTTACTGCAGCCCTGGTTGTGTAGATGTCAGTTAGTGATTTACTTCCAGCAGCAGGAGCAGCGACTGTTGCTGCCAAGATGCCACACTTACTGTATATTAATGCAGGACATCTAGACCTGGGGTCTCAAACTCATCGTCACCAGCGGGGGGGCGGGGGGTGACATCAGCAATACAGTTCCTTATTCATAGATGTTTCTGCAAAGTTACAAATATTCTACGTTGTTGTGTAATTAAAAACAGAACTCTGCTGCATGGACCCTACAAAATGACTTGGTGGACCACATTTGGTCCCCGGGCCTCGAGTTTGACACACGTGATCTAGACTATGAAGTATTAGCCCCACTGATGTGGCTGAATAATTCCTAAATGTGACGCAGAGATGTCTGTGGATCAGCTGTCGGGAGGATTTAAACCCACAGCCTCAGACAGAAAGGGCCTGAAATCCCTGAACAGAACAGGATGTGATCCATGGCCGTGCGTCTGGTCTGTGTTTCTGTGTACAGCCCGTGAAGATAAGGCACAATGGCTGATCAACAGAGGCAACGCAGTCTGTCCACCGCTGGTGAGTCCCTCTACGTGGTGTTGGGAGTGGAGAAGGTAGCCACGACAGATGACATCAAGAGGTCTTACAGGTGAGAAACGCGCCGCGTCTCCTGAAACGTCCGCGAGGCCCCGCTCGGGTTCTGATTCATCTGAATGTCTCCTACGTGCAGGAAGCTGGCGTTGAAGTTTCATCCAGACAAAAATCCCGACAATCCAGAAGCAGTAGACAAGTTCAAGGAGATAAACAACGCCCACGCCATCCTGAACGACCCCACCAAGCGTAACATCTACGACAGATACGGCTCTCTGGGACTGTACGTGGCCGAGCAGTTTGGTGAAGAGAACGTCAACACTTACTTTGTTCTTTCAAGCTGGTGGGCAAAGGTAAGACGGAGTGAAGTAGTGGATGTGGTGGTTCTGTCCCTCACCTGACGCTGCCTGTGTTTCACCCCTGGATGTGCTCTCCTGCAGGCTCTCTTTGTGTTCTGCGGCCTGGCCACCGGCTGCTACTTCTGTTGCTGCCTGTGCTGCTGCTGTAACTGCTGCTGTGGAAAGTGTAAACCTCGACCTCGGGAGGCACAGGACCAGGACTTTTATGTGTCCCCTGAAGACCTGGAGGCTCAGCTGCAGTCTGACGAGAGAGGTAAAACAGAACAGACTGTCAGTTACCACGTCTGTGCTGGACACTGTACGTGGTTACAGTTGTGTCGTAGACGTATGTGTGCATCTGGATTATGTAATGACAGAATGGACATTTGCTATAAACAACTATTGACTAAAATTACTACTAAAACAGGAAAATGACAGAAATATTAAAAAGAATCACATTTTTTTATCAGACAGAAATATTTGACTCAATAAGAAAGTTATTTTTGATTTAAATTCATTTTAGTTGACGACTGCATGAATTCATAGACCTACAGGTGAAGAACAGAAATGTTGATATTTCGTCTCTTTAAATTCACAGATTAGTACAAACCAGGACTGTTATGGTGGTAGTGTAGGGTTAATACTCTCTGCTGCACAATCTGCAAACTACTACACTCTTATTCATGCTGCCATCTGGAGTTTCTGGGTTTTTTTTTAAACAAGTTTCTTGTGCGCTGTCACTCAGTAGATCCTGTGCATTTTCTCTTGGCTTTTGGTGCATTGCTGCCATCTACTGGATTAGATAGTGTGCATCCGTGATATGAGAAAATTAAAATGAACTAAAATAAACATGTTTAAAAAACATTGTTTTACGCACTCCAACAATAACATTTTTTACTTTACTCTCTAACAGTTTGTGTTAAATATCTCCATCTCTGGCTCAGACCGTATGTGGTGCAGACTGGCTGGCTGTGGCGTTTGTCATAGTGATTACAGGGCTGAACACACGCCACTGAAATGTTCTTTCTCTTTTGTCCAAACAGAGGCCGGGGGCGACCCTATAGTGCTGCAACCATCTGCAACAGAGACAACCCAGTTAACGTCGGACGGCCACTACTCCTACCACACCGACACCAGCTTCAACTAATCACGTCCTCCTGGTCCGCCCCGGCCCGCTGTCCTGCCTGCGTCACCCGCTCCACTACAGTGAGATGAAAGAAACAGGCCAGTCCATCCTTCCACTTTAAACAGGGAGCCGTGTCCAGTAGAGGGACTAGTGAGCATGG
>NC_024316.1:20968747-20984829 GCF_000523025.1 Cynoglossus semilaevis | reverse complement strand
GCCGCCCCCCCCCCCCCCCGCCCCCCGGAGGAACTAATGAAGTCACATCCCTCAAAAAAAACACTTCCTTAGTCATTTAACCCTCTAGGAAAAAAAGAAAAAGCCAAATTGTTCTTTTTTTAAATTTTCTGTTGTGTATTTACCGTCCTCAAAAACCCTGGTCTTAAACTCTCGCTCGCTCCCTCCCTCTTTGCCTCTTTGCCTCCCCCCAAATCCCCCGTCCTATGCATTAGTGTAGCATGTGCTGTTTATAAAACATGGTCTTCAATTGTCAGGTTATTCGTTGCAGCATTTTTGCTTTGCAAGACTCAAAATGGAAGTTCACACAATGTGCAATATGCTCATAAGAGCAAATTAATTATTATATAGAAGAAGGAGGAGGAAGAGGAGGAGGAGGAGGAGGGTGTAAAGTCTGTGTGAAACTTCATTAATCAGAGCCCTGGCTCAGGGAGGTGAAGAAGTGATGCCCTCGTTTAATGCCAAGAAAATAATTCTAATTTATTGTAGTGTATTTCCAGCTCTGATCTGCAGTTATTATTATATTTTTATTTAAAAAGGTTTTTTCCCCTGCTCTGTTTGTTCATTACTTTTAGTCTTTTGTCAGGTTTTTGTGTTAGTCGTTGACAAAAATATCCAGAATCAATAGTTTGAGATTTATCAAAAAAATATATATACATCCATACATATATCAGTCTCTCAGTCACTGAAATGAAATTGCGTGCTGGTGCTGCCTATTTATTTATTTATTTTTATATTTTAGCGATGGTCGACGAAAGACGTTCTTTAATCCGAACGCTTTGCCGCTCGATGAGGGATTTTCTTTCAGTGTTCGTCCAGCTGGCCTTGATCAGAGCTGCGTTGATGATGACGGTAGAGTCTTAATGTGTAAAAAAAAAAAAAAATCAACAGCCTCTATTTATTTTCAGAGATAAACCTGACTATAAAGTATCACTACTGGGATATTTTAGCTGAGTAGGGCGTTCATGTGGATATATATATTTGTTGGTCTTTGTGTTTCCGATTCGTCCACTGCTGTACAACGTTGCTGTACATTTGCAACTGACCATAAATGGCCACGACCATCTCCGTCAGTCTCATTAACGCTACGACGTGTTTCAATGGTTTACACACGGTGAGCTCCTGTCGCCCACCCTCTGCTATTGGATGGATGTTGACCTCTGTGGCCCCTGTATGATGTTTCCTGTGACCTTTGATCAAACTTAGATGTTCCTGTCATGGCTTCTTCATTGAGGTACTGAAAAAAATGCTACGTAAATGTTGAATGCACTGTGTTAAATAAAAAAAAATTAAAAAATAAAATAACAGATCAATGATCAGGAACTGACGACACAAAAAAACGACATAGTAAATATAGTGTAATTATAGTGAAATGGTTGATTTATGAATTTGATTTATTCCATGTTTTGTCATGTTCCAGACCATGATTGGCTCTAAATTTCCTGGTATGGTGTTCTCTTGTAATCATTGAATTCTTCCAGCTCAGTGGTTTAGGGTCGCTTGTACATACACTCTGCCGAAATATAAAAAGTATAAACTTCAAGATTTATGTTGTAGCATGGTTACTGTGTGTCTGGAAGAAAACACGTGGATCATTGATCAGATTTGCTGTTGGTGAATAAATGTTCATGAACATTTGGACTTGTCTTCTGTTTGAATGTTACACTAGAGCAGCGGTTTGCAATTATTTTCTGTCATGCCCCCCCTGGTGGACAGAAATGTTTTCACACACCCCAAAAACCTGAATCTTTTGTTTCTAATCCCAATCATTGTGCTCAATGTAAATGTGAAATATTTAAACAAAAACCTGAATCTCTTGTTTCTTAACATAACATGATTGCACTCAATGTAAATGTGAAATATTTAAACAAAACTTTTTACCAAAAAGATTTACAAGAAAAAAGGCTTTGTCTTTGTAGCGCCACCTGCCGATAAAAAAGGGTAGGTATAAGTAAAAAAAAAAAAGCAACCTTGCGTGGGGAGTGGAAGACAAGAATAATCCACAACTAGATTACGATTAATCACATTAAATATTTTAATCAATAGATTTAAAGATTTAAAGACAGTTAAATATGTTTTTAGGCGACCCCTACAGTTAATTTTGGGACCCTCGTGGGGTCTGAGACCCCCGTTGAGAACCTCGGAGTTATCATCACGGTGGCTATTTGAACTGCACGGTGAACTAGTTAAAGTCCAAACAGAAATAGCACAGGGGAAAGTGTACGTGCGTGTGCGCGTGCACGTGAGCATCAGTCCTAATACTAGCCGCCGTGATCCTGACTGGTCCTGACTTCTCTGAGCTGAGCGGATGGAGACACGCGGACACCGGCGTTACTGAGCACCGCAGAGAGGCAGCGATGAACCGACCAGGTAAAACTGTATCACCTCCGCGATATCGGTGTCGAACCGTTAAAAAAGTTTTTTATTTTACTGGTATTTTCGGTATTTTAACACGATGAATCAGAACAACGACAACAACAAACGGTGGCTGCGTGTGCAACAGGTTAGCAGTTAGCATGAAGTGGACAGAGGCAGTGACAAACAGCACCACGGACAGCGCCCACGTGTGTTTCCTAACCGTATCTCTGTCTGAGTGTTTATTTATGCGTCGATGTCAGGTTGTTTATCATAATAATTATAATAGTTTTAGAAGGAAACGTGAATAATTAGGGTGGTTAACGGACATATGGGGAGCAGGGTGTGACGTGACTTCCCCTAAATCCTCATTGTAACTAATGAACTCTCTATTAGTCTGGTGTAAATAATGAATGCAGTCGTTACATTGACGTGTGTTTAAGAAGTAACTGCATCTGTCCTGTAGTCATTGATCGTGTGTCGATGATTGTCGTTAGGCTTTGGTGCAGCTCCAGCATCTGGGAACTTCACCAGCAGAATACCACAGACTTCCAACAACATCAACGGACGGTCACCCTCAGAACTCACAGACCTCGATGTCGACTGTCTGCGATTTGAACTCGCAAAGGTTCGTTGGACATTTACTAAGAGTGAAATGAATGCCTTCGACAGCATCTGTCGTTTGTTGATTGCATTTTTTTTACCCCCCCGGCACAGACGGAGGAGGAAATTCAAACCTTGCGGATGGTGCTTTTGGACAAAGAAAGATATGCCACCGACCTCAGGGGGCAGCTGGGAGTGGGTCCTCTGGGCAACATCAAACAAAACATGAGCAAAGGCTGGCATGAAGTCCAAACATCAGCCCCGTAAGTCCACCATCAAGTTGGATGTTTATGTTTAAATATGAAGGATTCCTAATCCTGCAGTAGAAACACATGTGGCACGCGCTCTCTCTGTGTGACACTGTTACATAACCAAGGAAATCACTCGAAGGACTTAACGGCTGTTGTGATCCTCCTCATACTCACTTCGGATTCTTTTGTTTTTGTTTTTTTCCAGCTATCTCTCAGCCTCCGCTACTTTGGACGACATACGTCACTCCACTCTGTGAGTGTAAACAAATATATGCATAAACATATGACAACAGTTTTGTGGTACACATGTGTCCGTGTGCCAAGGATGGATCTATTCTGAGAAACAATGATAAGCTTCTCCAGGTTAAACAGGATTGTTAGCTGCCTAATAGCATTACCGTCAGACTTAGCACAACGAGCTGCAGCGTTTACCGCACCAACCTGGAGCCAGTGACGCGTGAGACAGTTGTTGTTGTTCAGTGTCATACATGTGTTACATACATGTACTTCTTAGCATCTTAGTGCAGTGGTTCCCAAAGTTGGGGGCAGGACACCCTTAGGGGCACCTAAAAAATTTGGGGACTGAGTTTACAGAATCCTGACTTTTCTCTTTCGTGTTTTTTTTTTTTATGTACGTAGACATGTGAGGACACGGGACAGCCTGTCTCACGCTGGTCAGGTGGCGTCTTCTGCCCTGTCCAGTGTGGGTGTGGCCATCACCAGAAGGTTGGCAGAGATGAGGTGAGTCCTGTTAAATTAGTTTTCTTTAGTGAGATGCCCGTGTGGTGGGAACTCAGAAAAAGTCCCAGAAGCAGCTTCAAACGTACGCAGACGAACGCAAAATTTATTGATAAGAATTATTTAATTTGAAGCTTTTGATTTTTGGTAAATGAGGGTTAAATGAATTTTACAGTGGGGAGTTAAAGGAAGTGACAGAAAGTAGGAAAAAAAGTCAAGAGTAAAAATGTAAAAGTCCTAAATATTGTTACTACAGTAGACTTAACATGTACCGTAAACACATGAACACATTAAAATGTTTGGTTTTGATATTCAGTTTCCTGTCAACGAGGAGTTAACTGTCGCACAGGATTTTCTGTGAAAACATGAATTATAATTATTTACTGATCATTTTTATTATCAGCTAAATACCATATTAAAAAAAATGTATAAACATTTCTTGCTTTGCTGGTTCATTGAATCAACTTTAATTCCAACTGTACATTAGCTGCATATCTCTGTTATCTTTGTTGTGCTCCTCCACCAGGGGGCAGAAGCTGCTGTGATTTTGATGTTTTCTCTCTTGACTCCTTTTTTTTCCCTTTCCTGCTGCGGACCCTTCAGAGCTCTGCCTCTGCCCAGCCCACCACGGTAAGAACTTTAAGATTTGGCTAAAACTCAACTGCAACCTGAGCTAAAAGTTAAAGTCGACAACGAAAACTCACAACAAACAACAAAAATAAGTAAATACTATAAAGAGGACGATGTATTAAAGTTGGCTCTCCCTGACACAGACCAGGTGAAAGAAGAACTTTCTCTGTAACTTGAAAACTGAATCAAAATGATTTTCCATTCTCATATATCATGTACCAGAGTATTTTTACTTCATTACTGTGAAAAACAAAAAAAGTTTGATTTGTCTACATGTCTGTTTCCTCACAGCCATTCCATCAGTGTGCCGTCCATGAGGTAAATCACTGACTGACTCTGAACTCACATTAGTTACTGCTGTCACTCAGGTTCACCTGTAAGAACTGGACCTAGCCTGCTAATGCTAAGCTACAACTAGCTACAGTGATTTAGTCTTTACAAATGTTTCTGCAGACACTCTTCAACTTTTAAGTCGGTCTTTACAAATGTTCCTGCAGACACTCTTCAACTTTTAAGTCGTTTGAGGAGATGGTCGGCAACGTGAAGGTGAGTCTAACAGATATTTACCGTAAACAAATCCCCTCCTGCAGAGCGGTCTGTCACGTGTCTGATGTTTGAACAGGACAAAGTGTCTGGCGGTCTGACCAGCAACGGAGACACGTCTGTTTTTGAACGCACGTCTCACCGCAGCTCATGAGAAAATCCCAGTCTAAAGCAGACGACTTTGATATCGAGTAAAGTCGAGAATGTTCCTCGTCTCCCCTGGATGTGAACGTGTGTAGTTTTCCTACAAAGTGTTAGTGAAAACATAGTATAATGTGATCAGAGGTTATTACTGTTAACTTTTATAACTGACAATTCATCAGCTTTTCAAGTTTTTAGACAAGTACATTTAACAGAAATACTGTGAATAATATTTACTTTAAAAAAAAAGTAAATACTGATATGTCTAATGTAAATGCAGTTGTTTTGTATTTTTACAATGTGATGTTTAGTTTCTGTATTTAACAATAAATATTTTTGTGATGACTAGTTATGTAAAAAAGTAATACTTTTGAATGTCATTTAGTTTATGGATACCATATGGCCGTTAGATGGTGCTAGAGTCGTGTAATTATATGACTGTAGCTATTTACTGTATTAAAGATGGAGCAAATCCTCTCCCTGGCCTGCAGGTGGTGCTAGGTACATAATTACGTATTCCCTGAATTCCGTATAATTGTTTTAATTCCAAACTTACAAATATATATACATAAATATATTATATTTTTATATATATTGTACTGCATTTGAGCATAAACTGCACGAAAGAACAGAAGAGTGACACACTGATACTGCAAAAACACAAGTGAAAAGAAATCCTCTTTAAAGCCTCCCAAAAATGATAATTCGTAAGGAAAAGGTTTATACATCAACCTTCACAGCAGATAATATAATAATATGTTATTATATATACAAACATTTTACCCTTGAATTAAGATTATGCATAAAATCTTCACAACTATCGCACAACAACAGACTCCAAAATCCAAGGTTCCATCACGGAGTTGGAAATAAAAAAAGAAACCAAGGACGGACTGAGGCAGATGTTACGTCAATTCAACGTAAGAAGACTGCACCGAGGCAGAACAACGACAAAAAAAAAACAAAAACATTAAAATCATTGGATGTTACACACTGCTGGTTTTAATTAAGTTTCTTCATCAGTACTTCCATCAATAATCCAACAAACTAAACAGACAAAAATAACTAACCAAACTCCTGCCTCTAAAGTTAAACCTGACTGAGAACATTCAGTTCAGAACTCTGACCTGTTTGAGTTACACATTTATTCAGACATTGTTGACTTTGCTAACCAGTAACAGATAGTAAAAGTCGTCATGTTGGTAACAACACACCAAAACAACTTAAGTTATCTTGGCAAAAAAAGGAAAAAACATCAGCAACAAGTAGGAGTTAAGAAGCACGTGGAGAGAAAAAAAACACACGACCTGCTGGAAATTTACTGTGAAATGTGAGACGTTATGAGCTGTTCATGACACACGAGGGCCGCAACAACATGTTGGCTCACAACCAGCAGGCTTCCCAGCAGGTCTTTACCTCAAGTTATTTGAACCTTGACACAGTAACACATTATTCATTTCAGGCACTAAAACTTTATGAAATTAAATGTATTAGCTGGACAACTGACCAGTTTGAACACATAGAGCATGTAGCTGCCTAGCTTCACATTTTATATAATATATATAATCGAACTATGTCAGATATTGTTCACGAAAATAACGACCTGTATTGGTTTGTATTGACAAAGTTTACCTGCTGTTGTTAAGAGTTTAACCTGAAAACAAACATTTCTGAGCCGGCAGCAAAGCCTAAATTAGAAAATAAATCTCTACAATTTCCCCTAAATGCGTTCAAACAACATGTCACAACAAAAACGTTAGATGGGCGATGTATTACTCACAAAAGTGACCTTCTTCTTGAGCTTAGCTAGGCTAAGCTAATCTTAGCAACTCTTCCACGGGCTGAAAGCTGTATCCTTTTCGATTGTACTACTGCCATCTAGTGGCTCAAATCTCAAACCAGATACTTCCTGTTTACGTGAAAATAAAAGTACTCGATCGTGAACACAGGTCTATAAACCTTTTAAATATTTTGTGATTACTGCATGGTTGTACACTTTCAGGAACAAATCCAACATTAAATAATTGTGGTATTACTACTTTAGGGGCGGAAACTTCCGGAATAAAAAGATTAATAGTTGAACCTGTTGCCAATATATTGTATATTTGTGATTTGTGACTTTTTATATCGGTTAAATGTCTAATGAAAGTCATCCAACCCAGGTTGTTCTAGAAGTTACGACTAAATGTAGGTGAGAGTTGAATTTGGGTGTTGCTGAAAACGTCGTGCCCAAAATATCCTTTATTTGAGCTTTCTGATTGGCGGATGGGTAACCACGTGGGTTCGCCATGTTGTTCCTCGCTGAAAAAAACGAGGACATCGCTCCGCCCACTTATCAACGGAGCACGAGCCTGGGGTCTTATATGAACGTGTGCGCGGTTATCCTGAGTCCGAGCAGCAGCAGCAGCAGCAGCGACAGCAGCGACAGCTTCACTACCGTAGTTCCAGTAGTAAAGGGGCACCAGGGAGACCGAGTCAATAGATGGGTCCAGAAACGAGTAGAACCTGAAAACAGCTGAACATTTGTTACCGCGGCAGTTGACGACAACAACGTCTGAATCTTTAAGGTGAGTACGTTACATTACAGCAGTTCTGATGTTGTCCACCGGGTGTGGGTTTAGTTTTAAATTTAAATTATTTATCTTACATTGCTCTCGTGTCAACATTTAGAAAAAACAAACGCGAACCCACGTTACCGTAAACAGGTTTAAAATGAAATGTAAATGTCATGCAATAAACAGTCACAGGTTAGAAACAACACACGATAATAATAATAATTTAAAAAATGTAAATGATAGTTTGTGGGGAAAAGTGCATTACAGTTCGAATCAGGTTTTTCAGCAGTTTTTTTTTAAATCACATTAAATGTGTTCGATTTGGTTGGAGTTTTTTTTTTTAAAGCACATTAAATGTGTTCGATTTGGTTGGAGAACAGAACGGTCTGGAGTGGGAGTGAAATAACACAGTGGGACCGACGACGTAAACATGGGGCTGCAACCGACATTTGTTTTCACACTCACCGAACCAGATGGTCCAGGGAAATGTTGCAAAATGCCAAAACAGAAACAGAATCACGGTCTTAAATGTCATATTTTTGTCAAAATAATCTTTAAAAACAGAGCTCTGTTCACTGTCAACAACAACAATAACATGTTTACACTTTACTCTCAAAATGTCCCAGTGGCATTTAATGAACTTAATAGTTGTTCACGGTTTGAACTGTAGAAATCTGACAGTTGAATTTAAATCTTTTTTAATCTAATCTAATCTAATCTCATCATATTAAGAAGGTGAAATTGGAAACAAATATATACGGTTGAAAATATCGAGCAGGGATTTAAATAGTTCCGTGAACTGACATGTAGGAGCAGAAAACATTACATTACAGTACTGAAGATTTGAGATTAAATCCCAAACCACATTTGACAAATCCATGCCAGTGCCTATTGACTCATGAAGGGTGTAATTACACCGCCCGAACAGCAGGCCGATCTTAGCCATGAGCGGAAGAACCGTCAGCAGTTTAAGAACACTGGGAACACTGTGCAGCCATTGGCCTCTGTGGTCACGCAGCCGGCTCATGCACTGACTAATCTGATTCAGCTGGACATGTGGACACATTCTCCTCACACACACACACACACACACACACTCACCTTGGCTCTTTTTTTAATCTGCCCTCAGGTTACCAACCTCCATCTCCACGCTATTTAAAGTTGGAAAAAAATGGCAGCCATTCCATCAGGAGGTTCCCTCATCGCCACCCACGATTATTATAGAAGTAAGTCGCACCCGCCCCTTCGTATGGATTTGATGATGCACACTCCAGCCCACTAGGTGGTGCTAATGCATTCTTAAAATCCATCGCACGCTGTGAAAATGAGTGATGTTGGTGCAGGAGAAGGTTGAGCTAACAGAGATGAAGACCAGTCCAGATTGTTTGGCTCGTTAGGGCAGGGATTATTTTTTGTCTCTAATTTTGTCCCTGGTGTCTGTGTTCCAGGACGTCTGGGCTCCGCCTCCAGCAGCAGCTCGTGTGGCAGTGCTGAATACTCAGGAGAGGTCATTCCCCATCATCCAGGTTATAGCAAGTTTCATATTTAAAAAAGTATCCCGGCACCAAAAGCACAGTGGTTTCAAGTACTTCTGCCCCCTACAGGACTTCCAAGGCAGGACTCTGGTCACTGGTGGACTTCGTTTTTCTTTGCCAAACCGAACCAGCCGGCCGTGCAGAACGGCGCTGACAGCCACAGGTGAGTGTTTTTCGTCAGCCGTTCGTTTCTTTCCCTCCTCGTCCTGAGCGCTAACTTGAGAATCTTTCTTCCGTTTGTGTCGCAGGAATGGAACCTACACGGTGACCAACGGTCAGGTGACCTGCATCGCCAGAGAGATGGCTCTGAAGAGACAAGCCAGCGAAACCAGTGAGAGTGGAGTATCTGAACCTTTGAACGCTTCGTCCACTTCCTCCACCTCCTCCTAGACCCGTCCCCCCCCCCCTCGTCTTGCCGTCACATGGTCCAGCCCATGGAGATGGACATGATGATGGAGATGACGGGGGTTTTTTTTGTAGAATTTTTAAATAGTTTGCTTTTTTTTTTTTGCCTGTGTATAATGTATTGTAATATCTATGTTATATTATGACCAAAAAAAAAATTAAATGTATAAAAAGTTTTTTTTCCATTTATTCCACTTGTACTTTGACAGTATTATCAATGAAAAATAAAATATTTGAAGACTGTATTTACAGTGTGGTGTTTTTTATAATTAATAATGTATTTTATTCTACCTTCACATATGAAGTGTCTCACTACACTGGGAAAGGCTCGGCCTACGTACTTCTTACGTTTGGCATGGTTGTTATGCTGACATCCACTGGGGGCAGTGTTGAGTTCAGCGTTCATTTATGAACCCTATAAACCTTCATTTTTCAGACAATAACAAACGTTAGCGACGGAGAAGGAACGATGACGTCCCTGCTCAGAAACAGTGGGACATAGTGATGGTCTGAGGGGACGTTAACGACGGTTCTGCTCTGTTTCGTACACTGTGGTACATCTGTAAGCTCTTAGTCCAGGCTGAGGTTTTGTTATCGTCATTGCGTACACCTCTGCAAAATTCTAGTTCTTTTCACTGCCGTGTTTTTCCAACATTGGCCTAGAAATAAAAAGATAAACAGACAAAACAGATCTAATCTCTTCAGCTTTCATATAATTATTAACAACGTGTTCAGTTCACGATGAAGCTGATTCACATACAACCGTGAATGTGGGTCAACAGAGTCCAGAGGGACGGACCATCACGTGGACAGTAGGTGTGAAGACAACTGTAGAGGAGAACAGGAGACATGTGACCTCCACGTGTCACATCAGTGCAGACGCTAAATAACTGCGGAAACATACGAACACGTGCTGACGGAAAACGGTGCTGCGTTTTTCCTAAAAGTCACAACAGGTTGTTTTAATGAGCGCGTGCACAAAACGAAGCTGTGAATGAGGACGGAAATGAAATGAAACCTGTTAAAGAACGTTCTGGAATCTGTTTGTTTGTACAGTATGTTTAAAGAACAAACAAAAGAGTTCATGTGTACAGCATTATGTCTGTTTATATATAAATATATGTACTTTTATAGGTGTGTATATATGTAAATATATATCTATACATATACATTTACATAAAGGTAATGTAATGTGTATTTTTATAGGTGTGTATATACCTATAAAAATACATATTACATGAATACATATTTATACTGTATGTATCTGTTTATATATTTATAAAAACAGACACAATGTTGTACAAATTTAAGTATTTCATTTTCTTTGTTTTGTCTTCAAGGCCTGAGAAGAAAGAGATATTTCGTATTTCCATTCTATTTCGATCAGTTCTATCAACAGTTCAGCATCTATGTTGAACCCATCCATCTTCATCTGTTCATCTATTCATTCTAATTGATGAAGCAATGTTGTTCATTTTTGCTCATTTCAATGGTAAAGTCATGAAGCAAATGAAACTCTGGGATTTTCTAGAACAAAAAAAACAGAATTCCAGTTTAAAGTCATGAAACAAATGAAACTCTGGGATTTTCTAGAACAAAGTTTGTAAAAATCGATGATTAAATTAACCCTCTGGTGAACTCTCCTCTGATCTGAAATGGACCTTTCCATGAAAAAGAAAGGAATATTGGACACACACACACATGTCCAAAAATAGCCTGAACAAAGTCTGGTCAGGGTTCAGTCCTGCTGCAGAGGTGACCAGGACAGAAGTCAAACATTCAGAGCCCGTGTGTTTAAAAAGCCCCGATAAATGACTGGAGTTTTTACACCTTCTGCCTGGAAGCCTCGCCTGTCCCACCTGTCCTACTTGTCCTACTTGTCCTCCTAAGTCCAGCTCCTGGCAACAGACCAGTGAGACTCACGGGTCTAAAAATGGCCCGTTATTCAGGCCAAGTCCGAATCGCCCCACACTGACACAGCAGTGTCCCGTCATTTTTTAATGACTGCAGAGGTCACTGTGGATCTGTCTCGTCAAACTCTGCACAACGTGAACACGTCACGAGATTCATTTTCTCAGTCTAATGTCCGTGGAACACAACGAGAACACAGGATATAAATAGACAGTCGAGTTCCAGTTCCACGTATCCGCGGTTCAAAACGCCCGTACTGTAGACACAAAGTCAAGTTCCACCCGGCACTAGGTCTATATTTGATCTGCGGCATGAGGGCGAGCCGTGGACAGCTCTGGGTCCACGCGTGACCAGTGAGTCCCAGTTCCGGGGAAAATGCTGTGGTAACGGTGAGGTCACAGGTCAACAGGTTTGAGTTTTTTTTTTGTTTTTTTTTTTCAGGGCTCGTGAGAATGAAGAAAAAGAAACACCTGTTAGATTTCACTGGGTTTCAACAGCATTGCTGCCAATGACGTCACACACGCACCCCCGCAGCCCCCGTTGATAGAAAACCGTTCTATTTATTATTATTATCTATTTATTATTATTATTTATTATTTTACCTGATTGTATGAATATTAGAACAGTGCTCAGAAAACCCCCAAAACTCGCAATTCTGCTCCCTATATCTCTGCTGCCCTCTTGTGGTCACAAACACGTATTAACGTGCAGAGCCTGCTGAATGGAGAGGGTTTTTGAGAATTAAATATATATTTTGTAGTTCGGTTCAGAGTCACAGTCAAGTTAGAGTTAAGGTAAAAACTAAGCTCAAAATATATATTTTAATTTAAATTATTAAAAATGCATTTTGCTCAGAGTAAGAACTCAAAAAACATAAATATAAAAATGTGTGTGTGTTTATTCGTCCACAGCTCAGGACCTCACCGACATCAGGGCCTCGTCTGGGATGGCATTCCGTTCCCCGTATCTCTGCTGCCCTCTTGTGGCCACTACAACACACTGCAAGATGTAGAGTCATGTTTATCTTTGAAAGCTGCGATCACAGAAACAGCGACATACGTGGTGAAATAAAGCACAGAGGAGATGTGAGGGTGATAGCTCGTCGCACTATTTTATTCAATGACTGACATCTCAGGAGAGGAGCCTCGCATCTCTGCTGTTGGTAAATCACTGATGATATTTTTTGTTGTTTTCACGTTTTTGTCATAGCGTTTGATGCAACATTGAAAAAAAAAGCGCCATTTCCAAACAAACACAAGTCCCTCGTTAGTGATATGTAAGAGGCAGAGACGATCTCACCCCGACAGTTTTGCATGAAACATACAAATGAAACAGGTTCAACCTTGTTCTTTTGTCTTTTTGTAGTTTCACATAGAATAATAAATATCCATACTTATAAACACTCCAAAAAAAAAACAAAAAAAAAAATCCAAATATTAAGTCACAGGTACTGAAAAAAGCTCCACTTTTAAGTCACAATGATAAATGTACAAAACAATAGACATCTTGTATAAATGTTAATGTTTTTTTTTTCTTCTTTTCTTCTTCTTCGACTTTAATCTCATTTCCAAAGAAATCAGTGGAAAAAAAAAACTAAACTTGGAGATTCAGTATTTCCTGAGGTTTATGGGTTCCCCGTCAAAGGCCAGGAGAGGGGAATGGCTTTCAGGTTACCAAGGAGATATGACAACAGGTCAGAGTGTACACTTCAGGGCACCTGTCGGGTCAAGGACGAGGAGTTTCCCTGACGTCCCGGTCAGGATAGTAAAAGATTATGAGCACTTTATGTAGTAGAATAACTGTAGCTACACCCCACCCCCCACCCCCCTGTTCTCCTTTTAGGCCACAATAGGATTTTAAACAGCTGATTAAAGTCTTCGTGATCCTAAATAAATCATTTCTGGTCCACTTTGAGAAGTTGTGGTGCTCCATTTCCTTGGGATTCAAATGCTAGAAGGCATCACCAACCAGATATCACGGCACAGTCTGACCATGTGACTGAGAGGTCAGAGAGAGGTCGCGTCTGGACTCGATGCGATAAAATGAAATTGAAAAAACAAAAAAAACCAAAAAACAACTGTCTGAGCAAATGCACACAGATCAGGGGTCAAAGGTGAGGGAAACAAACAGCCCGGAAGAGACGCCAAATGAGGAAAAGTATTCTGAAAAACTGTACATGTAAACATCACACTTTCACTGAGTCAAAAAACCAGAGGCAAATACAAAGCTTCACACAGGTTTACAGTACGAGCCCCTGCACACAGAGCTACCGCCTGTCCTCGGTGCAGGAGAGGCAACAACTGAAATCATATAAATAACAATAGAAGTGAACGGACCACCACCAAATGAGAGGTTCAAACAGGCAAGGGCTCAAAAACACCTTTGATTTTTTTTTCTTTTCTTTTTTTCAACAGTGCTGTACCAACAGAAAGGAAAGGGTTAAAACATCTTTATCACTCTTTGTACAGCTATACAGTACATTTATCTGACCACGTTAGCAATCCACGAGCTACCAGGGCATTTTTAATCAACACCAATAGATTACATTGTCCTGTCAACACAAAGAGAAGATCCATCGGGCTTTTCATAAGTAGAAACAGAACACACAGGTAAGAAAAAAGAAAAAACAACAACAACGTTGACAGCGAGTGGTTGTCGTTGATCACAGTTAACACCAAACAGCTAAAATGTTGCTCAGCGTTCCCACAGAATACTAATCTGCAAGCAGGTGTGTGTGCGTGTGGTTCTTTCTTTTTTTTTTCTTTTTTTTTTAACGAGAGGAGTGATGACACCGAGCGTGGGGTTAACGGCGGGCGGAGGCTCCGCTATGGCTGCAGTGACAAAGGAGGAGGTCGGAGGAGGTGAGGAAGACTCAGAGTGAGGAGTCTGGTCCCACAAACATCTGAGGTCTTTCAGCGCTGACGGGCTGTTTCACAAAGAGCTTCATGTCGTGAGTCGCCAACACCAGGTTAGCTTCAGTGTTAGCTTCATTGTTAGCGCTTGTTGGAAAACTAAAACAGAGTCGTCTGCGTAACGTTTCACATTTACACTGTCCACCAAAAACTCTAACTCACTAACCCTTTTTTCAAAGAGCACTCCCTTTTACGACTAAAATATCTAAGAGAACAAACTGCTTTAATTTGTTTGGGATTTTCCTTCCTTTTATTTTGCCCCGTTTTACGGCAAAGCTAAAAGAGACACAGAAGGTTGAAAAATATGGCACTAAAAAAAATTAAAAGATTAGTGAAAACATTTTTGAATATTAGTGTTTCTAATGTGTCAAGAAAACGAAAAAAAAAACCTAACAACTAAATATCTAGAAGGAGTTTTTGAGTGGTTTTCAGTGGAAAAAACCTAACACCTAAATATCTGGAAGGAGTTTTTGAGTGGTTTTCAGTGGGCTGTCTCTGGCCCACGGGCCATAGTTTGCCCAGGTCTGATCTGGTAAAACCAGGTCAGAACTTTTACCCTGATTCCAAAAGTGACGAGAAACTACATCACATCCCTAAAAGACTGAGGTACACTCACTGTAAAGCCTGCAGGGGGCAGCGTCCTGTTTCGTTAGAATGAGAACATAAGATTTTCTACATCCACTTTAATAAAAGTCTGAAGTCAGAAGATCTGTTCAGTTTTCACTTCAGATTTTGGTTCTTATTTTAAGATGATTTTCTACATAAAGAAACAGTATTTGGGTTTTCGTTGACCTGCCATTATCGTATCATCTTTGTGAAACAGTCGTCACGTGGAACATACGGAGCGGATGATGACATCACACCGGGCCACGCCTTTTCTGCGTCGTCTAACAAACAGCATGGATGCAGCAGAGTGAGCGTCGCGTCTGGACGTACGTGGGTGTTAGCGTTTCATGCTAACGTCTCTCTTCTTCTGTTTTTCTGAAGCTCATGTTCCAAATGAGGTAAAGACGCTCTCCTACCACCACGTCATGTGACCTTAGTCCTGAGCTATAAAGTGCTTTCAAAACTTGCAATAGATAAAGACAATTCAAATTTAAACGCAGCGCAGCCCAATAATGACACGGTCACAGGTGTGTGTGTGTGTGTGTGTGTGTCCACTGTCGTGACAGTTGGAATGTCGTGATGACGATGACGTCTTGTCTTTTGACACTTGGTCATATCAGTAAGGATTGAGCTGCTTCAAGGGTCCTGGTCCAGGTTTGGAATGTTTCAGTCAAGGATATGGAATCTTCACGGAATGACGTCGTACAAACTGTGTCACAGCGTCGGGAGAAACCGACGCACTGGCAATACGACACAACCAGATCAGCCACACAAACACCAGCACACACACACACACACACATTTGTGCTCTGTGACAAAACATTAACAGACTGTACCCCAGCACACACACACACACACACACACACACACACACACACA
>NC_024316.1:20951687-20967011 GCF_000523025.1 Cynoglossus semilaevis | reverse complement strand
CCCCTGTCAACAATCCGTGTTGTTTTTTTTTTTTTTTTCTATCGTAGTTTTTCACTTCCTGAGACAAATGGAGGTTGGGATGGTAAAAAGAACATGAATGGGGGTAAATGGCTACAGAGAAGAGGGCACTAAGGTCAAAGTGAAGCAAATGCATAAATAAATATTTTCCAGCCTGTCGTAGGTTCTGGCCTGTCGGGATGAGAGATGAGAGGAACGAGTAAAGGCGCCACACCGACAGGACCCAGCGTGTGCTGCGGTGTCAGCCGCGTACGTTTGTGTCTTTGTGAGTGAAGTTGTGCCCGGGTGTGTGTGTGTGTGTGTGTGTGAGTGTGTGTGTGTGTGTGTGAGTGAGGGCGACACAGACGGAATGTTCTCGAGAGGGTCTTGGCACTGTGTGGCTTAGACTCAGTTCTGCTGCAGGATCAGGTTCTCCAGCTCGTCGGCCGAGCGGAGGAGGAAGGCCGCGGACTCCCGGTACCCTGCGATGAGCTGCCTGACCGCCGTGACCTCTGGAGGGCTGAGCTGAGCTGACGCCCCGCCACTGCCACCGCCCTGACCATGACTGTTAGAGCTAGAGGAGGAGTTTGGGCCCACGGACTTCATACTCAGATCGGTGGGACCTGGGTGGTGGACGCATGAGAGACGGTGGTTTAGAAGTTTTTAGGATTTTTACCAGACATGGCCCCCATGACTCCACTTTTCAAGACCAATACTGATACTCTACCCTGGAGTATTTGTACAGTATTCTTCTTTTCAATATGTAATATTTCTACTTTTGATTCAAACCCACATCACTGGTTCGACAGACTTATCAGCACTAAAAATAATAAAATAAAATATGACGAGAAGTGCATCAAACCAAACTCCACCCTGAGTTCTCCGACCGGATCGTCACTCATTTTTTGACTTGGTTCCTACTGTATCTGACAGACGGTTGCTCACCATTGGTTTGCGTTGCTCCAGAGTGCTGCTGGTTGCTGCTGTTGACCGACCCATACCCTCGCAGGTTGTAGTTGAGGCCTCCGTTGGTATAGGCTTGGTCCTGGGCAAAAGCTGCACTGGAGATAGAAAATGCTGTGGGAGCGGCGGGGGCTGGGTCCCTTAGGTTGGATTTGTCAGCAGACGGCGGCTCGTCCTACGACAGAGTGAAAAAACTCCATGAGAAATAAAATTACATCGTCTTTTCATACGTATGTTTAGAAGGATTTTTAAAAAGAATTGTCTTGACATTTTTCCCTGTTAATAACTCCATTGTTTGGATTATTTGGCAACAACAGGTCTATACCTATATATACATGGTATGACAGAGCCTGGATAGCTCAGTCGGTAGAGCATCAGACTTTTAATCTGAGGGTCCAGGGTTCAAGTCCCTGTTCAGGCGAAGTTTTTCTGTAATTTCCCAACCTGGGATCAATAAAGTACATTGACAGATATAGCTGTAGATATAGTGTATAAATACACATGTATGTGTGTATTGTATATATATATTAATATATGTATTTATATATTTATATATGTATTTATATATATTCATATGTTTATATTTATATATTTATATATGTAATTATATAAATATATTTATATATATATTTATATATTTTAATATATATAAATATACGTATAAATATATATATTAAAAACACAGCCGAGCTAAAAGGCGATGTCGTGGCCAAAGCCGGGGTCCAGGGTCCAGGGTCCAGCCTCCCTCTGATGATCCACGTTTACCACGATCATCAAAATTCCCAGACGCCTGCTGGGCTCGTTGTCAAACTGCAGCAGCCAAGACATTTACCGTAGCCTGATAGGTGTCGAGCCTCATCCTCTTGGCAGCATTTCTGGTCTCGCTCTCACAGGCAGAGGCAAGAATGTTCTCAGCCATGGCAGAGGTAAGGTGAGGAGGTGTTGGTCGTATCTGGCAGCACGGGGGAATTGAAATGATAATATATTTTTAAATATATATATTCTCGTGTGTGTACATTATATTCACAGATATATTGTTGTCTCGTACCTCAAAACCTCCTTTTTTCATCCGACGGCAGGATTTGAGGTAGGTACGGATGCGCTTGCGGGAGCGCTCCTGGAATTCTGGGAACTGGCGGGTGCACGACTCAATGATGGCCTGGATCTTCTCCTTTGGCTGTTTGGAGATGGGCACCATGCGGTCCAGGTTCTCATCGACGAACAAGCGCACAAACATCTGAGGGGGAAGAGGAGAGGAGAGAGAGGAGAGGGGGGAGGGAGGTGCCACGGTTAGAAACAAAAACATGGAAGTGGATGGGGGGGGGGTTGGAGATGTATGTAGAGAAAATGAGGTGAAATATATATAATATATGGGGATTTCAAGGCTACGTCCTTGACTGCTTTCATTTAAAAGACCATGTGTTGTTTTCTATGCAGCCAAACAGCACAGGTGGAGGTCAAGGGTCAATTGTGGAGCAGATGCTCTGGATTGGCCTGCGTGCTGGCCAGCAATTTTCTAAAGGGTGACCCTGAGCACCCCTGTGGGGCGCCGGTGAGCTTCTGTTGGGTACATTTCTGAAGATGAATCATAGAAAGTTCCAGCAGAAACATTTAGCAGGATTTGACCACTACGACAACTGGTCATGTGACCTACGTTGAAGGCTTTAAGTCGCTCGGGGTCCATGCCCTCGGCATCGTTAATCTTGTCGCTGTCGTCGTGGTCGTCGTGCTCATCGTCATCGTCATCGATGATCTGCGCTCGGCCGGAGCTCAGGTCCTCGACGCTCATGCTGACGTCAGTTTTCACCGAGTTGTAGCTTCCTGAACTGTAGGGAGGAGACTGCACAGATCCAGACACAGAAGAACGACGGTGTTACAAACCACAGAAGTGGACGAATCAGCCACGATAACTTCCTACTGGTTTAGGATTTGTAAGGATTAAAGGACACAAAGGAGGCAGTAGGAGAGAATCAAAGGTGTCGTCTTTGTTTGTTGTTGGTGGAGAACTACGACGTTCAAAGTTTGAACCTTCAACTTCAAAAGTCATTCCGTTGGAGTTTTCCTCATGAGGTCGGACATTTCAGATTTCTTGTGTTTTCTCGAACTCACCATGAGCCACATCCTTGTTGCTTCTGTCTGTGTGTCATTTATTCTATCGTTTGTATAATGAAGTTGTTAGATGATAATATTAACCAAATGATTTTTTACATTTGTTAAATTCCAATAAACCGACTGCTATCTTCATGAACTGATCTCATCCATTACAGACTGATACACACACACGGGGCAGGTTTAAAATTCCGTCTTAAAATTAAAAAATCCTCATTAGATGCTCACTGATGATCAGAAGAATATATTCCTGTTCTGCCCTCACCTTGTTGGTGTACTCTGTTTTGACGGGGTACTTCCTGTTGGGCTCCGCGGCGTAGGTATTTGACAGTGAGCCGCCCGTCAGCCGATCGCTCAGATTGACCGGCTGCTGGTCGTCTGAGGACGGTGAGGACGAGGTGGTGCTGAAGTCCAGGGGGGCACTGACACCGTTCTCCACCACCTCCACGTACGGAAGCCCACCATCTGGGTGGTTCCCAGCGACAGTCAGAACCTCCGGGGAGGTCAGGGCCGGCAGCCCGTTAGCACTGCTGCTCACAGAGGAATCATCGTCTGGAGGAAACGGGAGGAAACGGGAGGAAGTGGGTTTATATATAGATTTGTTAATAAGATTTTAATGTAACATCAACAGGTTATTTTTGATTTCTCAGAAATTAAAAGGAAGAAATTAACTGAAGGGGCTGAGACTGGAAACTGCTTATTATGATTATATATTTTCTCAGAATGTTTTGAATGTCCTGTTGTGTAATTGTATATAAATAAAAAAAGACAAATCCAGTGCCTGGTCTTGGTGCAGGTATGAAAGCAGCAGGTTTTCGTGTTCTCACCGTCTTCCTCCTTCACAGCTGCTGCTGTGTTGTTGGCTTGTTCTTCATTAGCTGGACTGGACTCTGGCACCGACGGCTGCTCAGCTGCGACCCACGTGGGCTCAGTGCCGTTCATGTCCTCACTGCTCACTGAACTGTCATCCTGGGGAGAAGGCAGCAGAAGGACAAAGACAAGACGGGGGGAGAGAGAGACCGAGCGGAGGGCTGAGTGTTAGGAGGATATTTGGACAATAGCAAGAAAAATAAAACTTGTAGCACACATAAAAAAACCAACAACAAAACGCCCTCTTGTGACTTTAAATATCTGTTTTTTATTGCCTTTTTTAAAACTACAGGTAAAATTATTGGTATATTATGGAGTAATTTAATAAAAATCGCCTTTGTCATCATGCTATATATAGTTTTCCTTTGATTATGACGGTCTTTTGTGTTGCGCTAGCTTTGGCTGTGGCGGCGCTAATGAGCAAACCCCCATTTCACGATCTATATATGCCAGGCATTGTGTCCTGTAGCTCTTGTAAACTTAAATTATACATGCCAGGCATTGTGTCCTGTTGCTCTTGTAAACTTAAAAAATTAAAACCATAATACGTCATTCGTTTGTGGCGGTGGTTTATTCACTGAGATTCACACAATTAATGACACTAAACACAGAGCACGTTATCAGGCGCTAGCACGTACTTAGCAATGTGCTAGTACACGTAGCCTCGCTTCTTTTACCGAGTTACCAGTACTGTAGATCTGAAACGTTGTTTCATTGCTGCCTTCTACTGGCTCTTTTTCGCAATTTTAAATTTTGATATGAACTAGAGGACGAATTAGTAACTTGTAACAAAAGAGAAAAACAGTAGTAGAAACATTGCTGATGTTCACGGGAACAAATCTGTTTTTTTTAAATCACCTCAGGAAATTAACTTAAAATGATTATGTGTGTAAAATTATTAAAAAATACTGTTTTGCAAGTGGTTAGAATGAAAACGATGTTTGATGTGTGCTAACAAGGCTAGTGCTACTATGCTACGCTGCTTCCTGTACCTCTGGCCAAAAGCCCAAGGTGCATTTTTCTGGACCATTAGCGATGGGCAGAGTCAAGTCCCAGATGGTGTTACAGATGTGGTCCAGTTCTGACAAGGTTTGGCTGTTGAAGGATATATTTATCCACAACATACTGTTGTGAGACAGGCCCAGGTTTGGACGTTTGGTTGGTGTGTTTTAAAGCCCAAGTTTAATAACACTAGCACAATATTTCAGTGCGTGATTTTGTAAAAAAAAAAAAAGTAAAAAACAAATCCTCTCTTTTAAACCATGCTCCTTCAGACTCCAAAGACACACAAATAAAAACAGCACAGATGCCACAAACACAATGCAAAGCTTCACGGAGTGATTCATCGCGGACGGAGCCGGCGTTCGTCACAGGAGGTGTGACGTTAACTGTATGATGAGAGCGGAGCAGATTACATCTCATTCTTCCACACTTCAGCACACAAATAGGCCTAAACTCCTGGGAATACGGAGCTGTCCCTCTGTAAGGAGTTTGAGGAGGACCAAAATGCTCAGTGACAGCTCTATTAGGCAGCAAGTGAGCCATACAGCATTAAAGAGAAACAGAGAGAGGGAGGGGGATGGGAGGGGAGGGGGGGAGGTACGGAGGGAGAGTCCTAACCAAATCATTAATGTATTTGTGTAAAAAAATATACGATAACTTTCCTTTTTGTGTCAAATTTCAGTCGATTCATTTGTTATTTCAGAGCGTCCACTCCGACTGCCCCACGGCTAATTATTTTATGACATTAACGACAGGAGAACAGAATCAAACGTCAACTTAAGATGACTTGCAAATATCTAAAAAACAAAAAAAATCACAGTTTGATTTTTAACATCTGTATTTGTGAAACGAGGAAATCTATAAATATATGGAACAAATGTACACACAAAATAACACCTCCTGTACAAGTGTCTCTGCTCCTTGAACCAGTGGAGCAGATATGTTGAACCACTGCAGCACAGATCTGGAACAAATGACTACAACACAGGGCTCACCCGCACTCACGGTTAATTATTAAAATCCGTGGGACCTTTCCCTCTCAGACTGCACACAGACACAGATGTGACCAGGAGTCTGAGCGTTTGTTCATTCGTACTCACCCATGAATCACAACCCCGGCTCATTGTTCTGGATAATCCTAATTATGCACGAGAGAGGGTTATTATCATTAACAAGCACCGCTCCCTGTACTTTATTGATGGGGCCGTGGGTTTCAGTCACAGCGACATACTGACCGTGCCTCCTCCTGATTGGCCAACAGAGTTAAAAAAGGTCTCTCTAATTTTACACAGATTAATTCAAAATGATTTTCACCCCTGTGACCCCTGTGACCCCTGCTGTATTTTCACCAACACTAGACTCAGTCGACCCCTGTGACCCCTGCTGCGAACTCACCCACTGTCCTCTTGTACAACAGGCACTTACCCTTTCATTGGTGTTCATGCACTGCAGTTTCATTTGTTTCAGGTAGGTGGCAGTCAGAGGCATGTTGTAATCAATGAGGTCCGGGGCCAGTGAGGTTGGTCTGTCATTTTCTGAAAAAAACGTGATGAAATGTGTTAAAATTATTATTTTTTTAAAATCTGTTTTTTTCAAAGTGAAATAAAAAAATATTGAAATAAAAAACACAACTTGAAACCAGTGACCTATGAGCTGCACTGGAATATACGCCACAAATCAAAGTCTCGCCTCACGGGGGCCGGGCCTCCTCCTACACTTTAATAGTAGCGACCCGGCCCCCGACTCTCCCGATGCACCTGCCCACTGTGGTTATTTGCCCCACCAATGAGCCTCCGTATAGGCCGGGAGGGGCCAACCCTTGTAAAGCAGCCACCGGGGACACGAGACGCAGGGACCACTGGGAGACCAATAACAAACATCTGCTCATTATCTCTGCAACCAGATATGAGGAAAAAGGGTCCCACGTGATCAGACCATCAGTCTGTTAGCTTTTACAAGTGTTTTACAGGCATTAAACTGAAAACTGATTATGTGTTCTATTAAAAATGTTAATTTTCCACAGAGCGTGGTAACATGGGAAACTGGAATTGATCATAAATAAATATTTGGACACATTTTCTACTACTATAACCAAACCACAAGTGAAGATGAACAGAAAGTCACAAATTATATCTGATAATAATTAATTAGTCAAACTTTCATTAATAATAATAAAACAAGACAATAACATGCAACAACCTTTAGATATTCGTGGAAATTAGACATAGGATATGAAATATAAAAAATAAAAAATAATAATTTCGAATAAACAAAAAATACTCTGAACAACGGCTCAATCCGCGAATTCACAAATAAGAGGAAAAAGTTGAGACACTGCAATGACTCGCAAAAGTTTAAAATCTCTAGTCGAACGATTGTATCGGACGATGTGCGTTCTCCACTCCGGCCACTAGAGGGAGACAATTTAGGGGCTCCCAGGGAAACTGTCTCTTTGACTTTCTTTGTTTCATCATATACAGTACGTGTTGTTCAAACTGTGTACTTTAGGGTTATTTAAAATATTTTTTAGGTGGACTTATAAAATATTTTAGAAAACCTAGAGGTGATGAGGGTGAAGTACAGCACGTAGGCCAACACGTCTGTGTGTGTGTGTCAGTGTGTCAGTGTGTCAAATGGATCTGAGCGACGGTTGATCTCAAAAATAATATCAACATATCAGCTAACGATGTCCGCAGATGGAGTGGCCCGTCCACGGGTCAGATGGGCGCCTTTACCTTTGAACTCTGCCGTGCTGGGGTTGATGTGCATCCTCTTCTGACACTCTCCACAGCTCATTAGGAACCGAGTCACCGCCTCTCTGGGCAGGAAGGCGTATGTCTCAGCTATCTGTGAAAGACGAGTGAGCAGAGGAGTCGGAGTTAGAGAGAAATGAAAAAAAACACTCAGGATGTGGCGGCGCTCAAACTGTGTGCAGGTGTTTTTACTGCATGTGGAAGTTGGGGGTCGGTGATTATATGTTATCTTGACGTGACATGAGGAGGAATCCTCCCTGTGGGCCGTCGCTCCTGCACGTGGATGACCTCGTTCCAGCGCCAGCTCTAAAACTCCAGCTGTACGGAGCTTTTATTTTTGTTTTTCCCTTCCTGCCCTCTGAGCTCTCTCTCTCTCCCATCCTCCCTTTTCTCCGTTCGTCCCTGCTGCTGTGCCACCCTCCACCCTCCACCCTCCCTCTCCTCCTCGCCCCCCTCTGGCGTTTTGCTGTAAATCGCGACCTTCACATGACCATGGGGAGACAGCGGGGGTGCCCATCCCCACCGGCCCACCGCCGTCGCCTCTGCCAGTGCTATGACCCCTTCAGGCAGAAGAGAGGGGCAGGCCTCCCTGAGGAGCGTGCACTTCCCAGAAGGCCACAGTGACAGAACCGTATTACGAGCTGCCCCGGCGATGCTGCCTCCTCAAAAGGCTGCGCTCTATGAGACGTGACAGAACTCTCTACAGGGCAGGAGACGTTGGCTGTACGCCTGTATTTTTAACGACAAGAGCAGGATCAGCAAAGCACAGCCAACCCCACCCCCGAACACCAGGGGCAGTGTTGTCCAGTGTGTCAGGACCCCCACATTTAAACTGAGATCAGAGTGTGGTCAATAATAAATTATTATTTTTTGGCCACGAAACATTAAGAAACAAACAATTAATTTGTGATCTTAATTCTCTCATCTTCTTACTCAAACTTTGAGGAGGTCATATCACGGGTGTCAAACTCATTTTGCTTCAGGGGCCACATTCAACCTAATGGTCTTAGTGACCTGGACCAGTGCAATGGCAACATAATTACCTATAAATAATGTCCAGATGTTTCCTCTTTGTTTTCATGCCAAAAAGTACAAATCCTAATTATGTGATTATATTTTTTATAGTCAATATAGTGAAATATAATTTCCTGAACATGAAGTGTACTTCTTTATTTTTATTAAAATTCATCAAGCGGGCTAGATTGAAACAACAAGTGGGCCGGTTTTGGTCCGCGGACCGCATGTTTGACACCTCCCTGGGTTATCCTGTAATAACCCTGTGTGGACGGTTTCCTTCACTCACCGCCTTGTAGGTCTTCTTTTGACCTGCGTGCTTCGGCGCTCTGCCAGGGTCGGCGCCCATCTCCACGTGCATGGCATAGATGATGTCAAAGAAATCTTCGACCACAGCGACGCGCTTCAGGGAGGAGTTGTCCTGGGCTGAATTTCCATCTGAACACTGAAACAGAGAGAGAGAGAGAGAGAGAGACTGGAGGTCAGTTTAAAGTTTGACCTCTGACTCACGTGTCAACGTCTACAGATACATGTACACGCTGAAATGACTGATGGGAAACGTGTCAGGTTGTTGACTGACTGATTATATGACGATGACAACATTTTTGCTCTCTTTCGTTATCTAGAAGCCACAAATGTTTTTGTTTTAAAAACCACAGCCAGGATGAATTTGGTCCAATCACAGACATCAGATATTCTGTCACAGAATTGTCACCAATCGAAATCCGGCTGAAGGGCTGCATGTGGCGCAGGAGCCACAGGTTGAAAAACTCATTTCTAAGAGCTCCATTAGTTCATAACCAGCAATGCTTCCCCCTGGTGGCACAAGTGTAACTTCTGTCCTTGCATGAGTTTAAAAAGTTACATTTTTTTTTTTCAAAATTTGTTAGGGTCCCTTTATACTCTGGGTGTCAAACATACGGGATGTGGGTCAAAACCGTCCCGCTAGGGGCTTCAATCCGGCCCAGTTGATGAATTTTAAAAATCAAAATATACACAAACACAGGTTCAAGATACGATTAACAGATTCAAGATACGATTAGTAAAATTTCATTAAACATTTCATTTATCCAACAGTAAAATTATATTTCATTAAACATTTCATTTATCCAACTTACTTGGACTTCTTTGAATGAAAACAAAGGGGAAAAACATGTTATGATTGTACTGGTTGACGTATAATTGTGAACCAAACTGCGTTTGACGCCCGTGCTCTACACCTGCCCCCCCCCGTCCTCCCCCGAATCCTTCTTCTTGGGTCACCTCTTCCATGAGTTAGATTAACTCCGTGCACCAACACCGTACCAGAGCCACGGTCCCTCCCACCGGCGGCAGCCATTCTGCCTTCGCGTATCACTGACCCTGTCACCATAGAAACTACCAGTGATTTCTCCCGGGCAGGTGTGCTGGGCAAAGGGTCACGTGACACGGCATAGAATGCGATCGCTAGGACAACACCCTCCATCTACAGCACCACATGGGGCTTTCAGTGTTTTGTTTTTTTTTTTACCGCCACCATGTTTATGAGCTACGTGTAACTCTTATCACACAGCGATCGACACTTTGAACATTTTCTTTCCACATCCCTCCACCCGCTGATATTGTCAAACATCGAGTCAATCAGCAACCATAAAACTGAACTAATTGATTTGAGTTTTTGATTAGTTTTGCTCCTTCCACTTCCAGAGCGTACTTCCTCCACCCGAATGAGGCGTCATGTTCTCGGTCCCCTGGAGAGTGGCTTCGAGGAGTGGAGGGATTTTTTTTTAATTCACTGAATGAAGATCCAGAGTTCAGAAAATTCCTCTCCTCTACCTCCATCTCTCCATCCCATTCCTTTGTCCATTTTTTCTCGCTCCTTCTCTCTCTCTCTCTCTCTCTCTCTCTCTCTCTCCTCCCTCCTTGTCTCTTTTCTTGCTCCTGCTCTCCCAAGTGCGAGGTAATGATGGTTGCTATGGCAACTAAAACCAGCCTACAGAGCAGGTTTGTTTTAATCCGGCTCTCTCTCTCTCTCTCTCTCTATCTTTTTCTTGCTACCACTGTCCCCATCCCTCTCTCTCTCCCTCCCTCCCTCCCTCTCTCTCCCCCTCTACCCCTCGCTCTCTCCCCCTCGCTCTCTCACCCTCGCTCTCTCCACTCCCCTGTCAACACGGTCTAAATGTAACTGTAATGAATTAAATAATGGCGATCCTGCACCTCATCATCACAGCTGTAATCCATCTCAGTATCATCATCATTCCCCCGGTGACATCATCACCAGTGCCGCATCTCACGCCACCACCGCCGCCGCTGCTGCCTGTGACAAAGGTGTCAGGTCCCGTTCACCCCGGATTAAGATAATCTCCCACCACCGTGGGGTTCGGAGAGCAGCCACACGGTGGCACGTCCTCCGCCACATTCTACCCTGGCAAAATGTAAGGGGGGAGAGAGGGGAGAGGGAGGGGGTTCTTTGACCTAAAATTAAAATCTTCATAGGACCTTTACTGCCGGGTCGGCCTGGACTAACATTCGTTTGCAGGGATGTGAACCTGTAAAGTCGTTCTGTTTCAATGGCTTGTGTCAAACTTTTGTCCCAGAAACAAAAACACGGATCAGTCGGTGAAGACGAGGCATCAGTTTATAACACAATCACAATCACACACACTCACATACAGAGTGGTTTCATAGTGTAGTGGTTATCACGTCTGCTTTACACGCAGAAGGTCCTGGGTTCAAGCCCCAGTGGAACCACACTCTTAATCCTCTTTGTGTAAAGGTGTTTGGATTAAGAAAAGATATGTTTTTTATATATAAAAGAATATTAAATATGATGATATGATACTTTATTTATCAGGCAGTAAAAGTCCTTTCAGACACTAGACTGTGGACAGGGAGTAATTTGTGACAGTTTTCATTAACAAACTTTGAGTTTTTAGTTTTACTGAAATACTAGAATAATTCAGGTCTAATAATGACATGATGGTACTTTAGCTTGGCATTACAAGTACACAGGCAAATGCAGTACACGGCCTGTATCACTTTGAGCAAATACTATGTTTTCAAGTCTTTTTAAACATGCTGTACTCCAGAAGAGTGATCTGGCCCGCAGTGTAATTATATTTGGCCCTGAAGATCATATCAAACGTGTAGTAGAGTTGGCCCGACAGTATATGGCTCCTATATTTGAGCTATGTTATAGTACATATATTTTTTTGTTGTTGTTGTTGTTGAGAATTGTTTGTTGTTGTTAGTCTGTGCAAAAAAGATTTACATTAAAAAGGAACTGGAAAGACCAGTGTTTTTGTTCTAATTTAATTTCTCATGTGTTTATAATACTCTACATTACAGATCTGGAGAGAATTTTTGTTTGGCCCATGACTTTGTCCCAGTTTTTAATTTTGTCCCACTGTGGATCTGAGTTTGACACTCCTGCTTTAACGGTTCTGCTTTGACAATTTAACAAATGCAGAAACAAATCACAACAAATATAAATAAATATATAAATTCATCGATAGACAAAGAAGAATAACTTTTGGCCTTTGTCTGATGTCACATTAGTGACACAGCGTTAAAATCAACAGCCCTATTGGAATTGAACCCTACACACTGGACCCTTTAGGTAAAGGTTGCCGTGTGTGTGTGTGTGTGTGTGTGTGTTTTCCATCAGCTTCCACTCCTGTTTCCTCACTGGAGTCTGTTTCACTGCACAGAAGTTCTATTTTTCCACAGTCAAAGACCAGAATCTGAGTACAACGGCCGCTCTCTTTGTTTCACAGTAAGGTGCACGTCCACCAGGTGGAGTTATTAGCCGAAGCATCTCGATGGAGAACAGCTGTTGAATAGCGCTGCTAGCTACCGCCGCTTTTTCTAAAGAGCAATGGAGACGTGTCAACATCTATAATTGCCACCAACACGGCAAAACTCTTCTTCTTCCTCCTCCTCCTTCTCCTTCTCCTCCTCCTTCTCTCCATCCTTCTAATCCTGAAGGACTTTGCTCTCCCCAGCCACAGTGCAACCAGCCCCCATCCCTGTCCCGCAACAAACCGCTCTGTTGCTAGGAGACTGGAGGGGTTGAGTCGACTGCCCCCACCCCCGCTAGCGGTTACACACACATGTACACACACACACACAGAGAGTCACTACGGGGAGAGAGGAGCAGTCCTGCACACAGGCAGGTCAGAGGGAGGAAAAAGAGGAGGGGCGGGGTTTCAACGGGGAAGCAGCTGGGTCACAAAGACAGGCCGGCGAGTGTGAGAAGACACGAGAAATTAGCTTCACGATGAAACAGGGAGACAGGTGGAGAAGGTGGAGACAGTGGTGGGATTGTTGTACGCCAAGCGAAAGGTCCCGTGTTCAAATCTACCGATTCGCAAATCCCCCCCCCTCCCTGCCTCACCAGGGCATCTGGGTAAAAAACTGTGCTGAAATGAATTCTGATGAAAGAAATGTTAAACATAATTCCCTCGTTCACCAGACATGGGATTCGAACCTTCAGTATTTGACCTGTAACTTCAGCCCAGAGGCGAGACAAACAGCAGAGACACAGAGGATCTCTGTTGTTACGCGTTTACTCCGTGTAAACACGGCGTGCAGCGTCCTTCCTGCTTTTACTTCCTAACATTTAGATTTCAATCTTACTAATTAGCCTCAGGATATCAGGGACGAGCTGAACAACGCGTCTCAACCAAAGATTAATCGTAGCAAGGCTGCTATATCCCTGAGCATCGGTTCTCAAATGGGGGGATGCGTTCCCCTAGTGGTACACAGAGGGGTTACATCATGTAAAGAAGACCGAGAACTGCTGTCCCTGAAGACCTCTTTGACCTGTGGGTGTGAACACCTCCAACAACGAAGCAGCAAAACCACATAAACAACAACAACAACAACAACAACAATTCAAAGACTTTACAACTACTGTCTCGCCTTAAACGATCGTAAACGGTCAGTAAAATGTTAACCTAGTAAATGTTCCAGAGATTTTGGTTACATCTGTCCCGCCTTAAACGATCGTAAATGGTCAGTAAATGTTCCAGAGATTTTGGTTACAGCCAATGAACACCTCACCATATAATTCAACTTGACTTGTTTGGAAAAAAAAACAAATAAATGTCCGATGTTTATTCTTGTAGGAAATTCCTACGTGCTCTACATTAGGGACGAGCGTTTCTGCCGAAAGACGAATTACACCGTAAATATCTTAAGTTGAGGCAGCTGTGATGAGTGTGCAAGTACTTGGTGTGTGTGTGTGTGTGTGTGTGTGCTGCACTCAGATGGCTGTGTCAACACTACTCATGACTCAGATTATCTCACTGCAGATGTGACAACAGGTCATCTTTTAAAGCCTCGTCTTCCTTCTGTAAATCCATCAACTGGCTAATGGGAACATAAATGGGACAACCCTCATCTCTCTCTCTCTCTCTCTCTCTCTCTCTCTGTCTGTCGCTCTCTCACTCACACTCTCTGTTGCTGTCTCTCTTTCTTTTTCCGCTCTCTTTTCTTCTCTCTTTCAGTGCATGTGTTCGACGTTGAAGACACTGAGAATGAACTGGACAAGAGACCTTTTGACATGAAGACATTTACACTGTCCCTGTAAATAAACCCTCACCTAAACTCTCTCTCTCTCTCTCTCTCTCTTTCGTCCGATGTAAATGTGTGTGTGTGTAAGATTCGTATCACTTCGACTGTATCAGATCCTCTCTGTCCGACGGTGACGCTGACACTGACGGTGTCACCGTCCTGACAGACTGGCACCGTTGATGATCCACTCATTGACTCAGAACGGTATTTAAATGACATCATCACAGCCCAGAGTCCGTATTAACCAACCGCCACGGCCGCTTACATTTCACCCATGTTGAAATGTAAAAAAAAAACAAAAAACAAAAAAACAACGACGTCGACGTACTGTTGTGGTAGGAAGATTATTGTCAGCTTAAAGACTCTTTTGGTGTATTTGGTGTGTGTGTGTGTGTGTGTGTGTGTGTGTGTGTGTGTGTGTGGAGTAGAACTCCCACACAGGGGGGAGGCCCCCGGGCCAGTTAAAAATGGTGTTAATTTCTCCTCCTATGGGAAAGGAAAGAACGGTCTCTCCATGGCAACAGAGAGGGTGCTGAAGGGAGGAAACACAGAGCAAGCGATCAGCAACCCCCTCTTTGTACCAGCACACATCCATGTCCAAACTACCACCTATGAAAAATGTCGATTTTGTCAGCCATTGTTGCAGAAAGTCAGTGTGACATATATATATACGCATCGGGAACAATGGCCGTCGAGGAGCGAATCCCGGCTGGATTCACATTTCTGTCGACACACCTCCGCATTAACGCTCTTAAAAAAATGATCCGGCGTTCAACCTTGATCAAGTCATTTTTCAAATGCTCCGACGGCAACTGTGACTCCAGCGCCGTCTGCGGTCGTGAGCGTTTGGAAATTTGAAGCCGTGAAGGTGAAGCCGCCGCGTCGTCGTAATAGGCAGGAAGAACAAACGCAGGACAAGAGCGGCGGCCTTTCAAAGGTCAGAAACAGCCTAATTGCAAATAACTACGTATTACAGCTCGCACGTGTCAAACTCAGGGCCCGGGGCCCAAATGAGGCCCAACATTATTTTGTGTGGCCCGTGGGGGTATGACCACATGAC
>NC_024316.1:20947682-20951429 GCF_000523025.1 Cynoglossus semilaevis | reverse complement strand
GTGGCCCGCGGGAGATTGAAAAAATGAATAGAATTGCCCTATAACTAAGTCAGTGCTGCTGAGTTTCTTAACCTGGTCATTTTAACTTAAACCTTTTAACTGTTCTTTTATTACACAGACTTGACCTTTGTTACTGATGATGTTCCTAATTCCAACTGATGTTACGATAAACTACTGCTCAGGCTAAGAGAGGAAAGTGATAAAATACTTTTACTCTGTAATCCAAATACCTATACTAGTCTTTTTTTATTCCTAAAACATTTTTATATATTTCATTCATTGTCTGGTCAAACCTGTTGTTTTCTGTCTTGAACACTTATTAACTGCTGCATATTAAAATGTTGCCAAAGAAAATATTTCTAAAGACTGAAGAAAACTTTAAATAAAAAAAAACAATAATCAATCAAACTGAGTGTTGAGTTTGTCAGCAGTAAACGCAGCGTTGACCTACAACAGGAATCGTTTCCTCCTGATGACGGGACATTTCAAACCACATCTGACATTTGTGTCCAGTTGTTATTGTTTCTGACATTTTTTTTTCACAGTGTAATGAACCGGTGATTACAGACAACATTCACACACGGTCTGAAGGTGATGTTCAGGTGATGATGATGATGATGAGGAGGAGGAGTGTGTTTGACGCGTCCTGTAAGTTGGGTCAAAGATGTCGCTGTGAAAGCACGTCCACCTCTGAAAGAACTAATGTCAGTTGGCATGGCACCGAGGGCTCGCGGTATCTCAGGATGTTCACGGCCACAGCCTGACTCTCGGCGTGTTCCTCCTCTACTGTGTCGCTCTGTGTCTGTTTCTGGTCCCTTCCCCCCCCCCTCCTCCTCCTCCTCCTCCTCCTCCTCAGCAGCCTCTAATCAGGACATAATGAGAGCTAAACGAGGTTGCATCTCCTCACTGAGGGCTGCTGGATGCTGGGAACACTGAGCCGTGCACAGACAACGGGGCAGGCGGACAGAGGCCGACAGAAAACAAAAAACAAAAAATCAGAAATGGTTCTGTGTCCTGCTTGAACGGAGGCCTCTGCAGCCCAGCCTCTGTGTTGCTACTGTGCTGGCTTTTTTTTTCTTCTGCCCTGCCACACACTGAAGCCTCCTTGTCTGCTTCACTGACACATAGAAGAGACCTTCTCTGTCTGCACATCAGCCACCATCCAGCCCTACCCCCACCCAGCTTGCCCCTCTGTACAGAAACTTGGCACATCCAGGGAGCAGCTGCAGCGGGGGCTTCCAATGCTCCGGCTCCAGAGACACGCCTCCGGCCCCGCAGCCATCGCAGGAGGCAGTGACCGTTGTGTGTTTGTTGACGTGTGTGTGTGTGTGTGCGTCACTGTAACCGCGGCCCAGGACGGCCTGTTCATCAAATTGATAAACGTGAGCCGTGTTAGAGTCGTGCCGTCTACTGCCGTCTTTGAGCCGTGGATTTCGAGCCACGTGACTCATCATTAGCAGCATCAACTGCACTGATGAAACTGACTGATGTTTGTGTTTGAAATTTCCCAAGTGGAACTGAGTCAAAGGGGAGGTTACCCCCCCACACACACACACCCCCGAGCCCCCCCACCTCCCCCACTGTCTCTCCACATTAGCCAGAAAAGGTGTGCTCTCGCCTGCGAGGAAGAGCGACCCGCGCTTTCCCACCGGGAGCTTGGCTTCCTTTCTGCCGTGGCCGTGTCACGTCACACACACACACACACACCTCCAGGAGGTTTTCAGCTCAGCGCTCTTTGGACGACGGCTGAGCAGATCAGTCTGTCCGACTGAAAATACAGTTCACGCCTCACGGACCACAGCCACTCCTCGTTGATCAGTGACTGATGCAGAGCTTTTACAAAGACTACAATGTAGATTATTTGGTTCTTTTGCCCCCTCCTCTGCCCCCCTCCTCTGCCCCCCTCCTCCTCCTCCCTGTGGCGCTCTGGCCCAAAGGCAACGTCTCTGTCATTGGTTTGGAACCCCAGGGTTCACCTCCTGGGTGAGATCGGATCCCGCTTAGGGCGGTTGTCTCCTTCCAGTGGACTCACCTCCTGCAGGAATGTTCGGGGGGGGGGGTGCGGGGAGGTGATTTGGGTGAGGGTCATGGAGACTGCTGCCCCCGCGACCCGGTAACGGATAAGCCCTTCACCAACAACACAACAGCCCCTCAATAACAACTAACTGTACAGAAGAATCTCAACTTCTCAAAGAGCCAATCCTAACAGACATCAGGAGAGGGAGGGGGGGCGGGGTGGGGGGGGTGACACCCTGAGCAGTGGGTCAGTCCATCACTGACAAAGAACCATGAACAGACCCGTGGTCACAACACAGACTGTAGGACGCTGTAACACAGAGGGAGAAGATATACAAACTCCATGTACGTAGAACATCAGTTAACACCCGTTGGATTGGACCCCCGATGTTCCGCTGTAAGGCAAGAGCACTAACCACTCCTCCACCAACCCAACAACCAGTCAATCTGTGCCAAGAGCAACACATTTAAAAGTTGATGCTTTAGTGACAAACACTGAGCAAGAATTGATATCAAATAATGGCAAATAATAAACAACAGCGCCCCGTGTGGAAGTTTGATGTTAGACATCAAACAACAACAGTTTGAACGCAGCTGAGAGAACGATTCTTCTGAATTCCTCTAAAACAGACATGAACCGATTGTTTTTCTTGACCATAATTGGCTTTTCCTCGATTAAGACAAACGCACGTGAACAGTTTACGTCGCTGTTTAGAACGAACACTGAGGGGGAAAAGAAAAGACCTTTGACCTTTGTTGACTCCCGTTGGCCTCCCACTGTGTACATCGAGCAGTAAAATCAATTTGGCTGACGTGAGTGAGTAGAACCACAGAACAACGGTGGCTGAATGGGAGTACTGTGTAACAAAAATAAGGAGCCAGGAGCCACTTTCTGTACGTATAACTGTTTTAACATGTTTGTTTTTTCTGGCATAAATTCCAATTTAATTTACTTCTTAGTGGATTTACTGAAGGTATTTTGAAATGAGTAAATATAAAATATAACTATATATAAGTCAAAATACAGAAGGTAACAATGGCCACAATTACAACGCAGCAGCACAGACAACGCAGAAAACAAACAAGATCATTAATTTGTAATAAGAACATTAGGATTTTTAACGAAACGCTGAACCATAAAGTTACCTCACATTTAACCGACATGAAAAAGTTCATTTCCGAACACATCAACCTGCAAACTCAACTAATCCTGAAAGAAAAGCTGCAACGGATTCCCTCTGTAACCACTAGAGGGAGTCTACGTACAACCAGTGTTACACGTACCCCGGCTTGAGAACCACTGACTTAATACATTTTAATCTTCAGTCCATACTATTTATGATGAGTGATTATTAAATCAACGAAAGAAAATACGACAGAACAGGTGTCAGTTCTACCTCCTGATGTTTCTGTTCATGAACTCTGTTGGTTCACAGGAACAATCACACTGTCCCAGCAGGTCAGGTGGGTGGGGGTGGGGGCAGAGGTGGGGGAGGAGTTACCCCCCCCCCCCCGGACGCCAATTTAAAATGGGGGGTGGCTCCTGGTTGCCTCCGTGTTCGTCACGCAGGACCAACAGAACAATGATGAGCGTGCACGGGCCGGGGTTTAAAACCGGCAACCTCGGTGTCATAGTGTCACACTGTGGATCCGCGCGCGCGCGCGCGCGCACACAGCGACATGTGCAGCTGAAAGTCTGAGCACCGACTTCGGGCGTGTGTGTCAGGGACA
>NC_024316.1:20945891-20946931 GCF_000523025.1 Cynoglossus semilaevis | reverse complement strand
TCACCTGGTCCCCGAGGGGGGGGGGGGGGGGGGGGGGGGGGGGGGGGGGGGGGGGGTTTCCCCCCCCCCCCCAGGACGCTAATTTAAAATGGTGGTTGCCTCCGTGTTCGTCACGCAGGACCAACAGAACAATGATGAGCGTGCACGGGCCGGGGTTTAAAACCGGCAACCTCGGTGTCATAGTGTCACACTGTGGATCCGCGCGCGCGCGCGCGCGCACACACCGACATGTGCAGCTGAAAGTCTGAGCACCGACTTCGGGCGTGTGTGTCAGGATCAGTCCCGGACACAGCTCTGTGTTTCCTCTCACGTGGGTTTCAAATCACACGCACACAACTGCTGCCTTTTCAACAACAACAACAAAAAACCAGGGTTTCAAAAGAGAAAAAAAATTCAGAGACTGACATTTAAATATAGAGCTTGGTTTACGAACGTACACAATGGGCTGTACTGCAGCAGAGACACACTCGTGTGGGGTGCACAGGTGTGGGCTGGGCAGGACAATAAAAAAGTGCGCTGGAAAAGCCCCGAACCGAGACATGACCGACGGGACATGTGGACATTTTGGGGTATGGTGGAATATGTCGAAAAGATGGAGGTTGTTGATGCAACACCGTCTACAGACACACGGGGACACGGACACACGGACGGGGACACGGACCTGGTGGCTTTGAGACGGGACAGTGAGTGCGCGTTCCAGTCTTTTGACACCGCGCTGTCAATCAAACGCGCGCAGATCTCAACCTCAACCTCAAAACCAACGTCTGTCTCTGTCTGTCCCTCTGTCTGTCTCTCTGTCTGTCCCTCTGTCTGTCTGCCTGAGAAGTTGACGGTACCGACTGTCCGTTCACGGCCCACAGGACTAGACTTTGACAAATCTGAGCCACGATCACCAACATGCCGTTGCATACACACACACACGCGCGCGCACACGCAGCAGCATCTCCACACGGGCTGACACGAGACTTTAAGGCTCAGCGTTCACACTCACGAACACAATCGCACGTTCGCGTGCACAAAAAAAAACTACCCCGTTACAA
>NC_024316.1:20936514-20945788 GCF_000523025.1 Cynoglossus semilaevis | reverse complement strand
TACATTTGCGATCGCCAGGAGGCACCGGCGTTGCCATGGCAGCAGGGGATGAGGCAGGATGGGGATGTGAACAAAGTGAATGTTTATCAAGCCCGAGCAGGGCAAGTCGGGACCACATAACACAAGACAAGTTGTCGGTTTTTTTTTTTTTTTAATTCCCGTGACAGGGAACAAGTGCGTGCGCCCTGATTTGATCACATCTCGGAAGAGACATAGGCGGCAACGGGACATCCCGTGTGCGTGTACACGCACGCTGTCACACAGACACACACACACAATCACAAACACACACATCCTCACACACACTTTACCGTTGACTTGACCGGCACATACAGGACGGGTTTCCCTGGCGCCCCTTTCTTGTTGTGCTCTCCCAAAACGTTAGTCCCGACCTGAAATCCCTTGGACTTCACCCAGAATTTGAATTTGGCGTTGATGTGGCTGTTATCCACGTACACGCCGACGTCCGACTCGTCGCTCTGCAACAGTGTCTGCATGATTTTGTTATATTTTCGCCTGGTGACCGTTTTAGTTTTGCCCGAGTCTCCATAAGTCCGGAGACACCAGTCCTGAAATTCACTAAACATCTCCGCCTCCAGCACCACCGGACTCCGGCTCCTTTTGGAGACATCCACGCACGCCTTTTTCGTTGCCATCGCTCCCCCCTTCTCTCTCTCCTTTCCCTCCCCTCCTTTTCTCTCTCTCTCTCTCTCTCTCTCTCTCAGTCGCTCCGTCTGAACCCGTTCAAACAGCCCAGGCGAATAAAGAGGACTATCGGCCGGGTCGATTTTTCATCCGCCGGTCTCTGCCGGTGCCGGTCCCGCGTCTCTCGGAGTCTGGGTTCAGGATATGTGGTGGGACGCAGTCCTCCTCACCCCCCTCCCCCCTTGGTGGTTGCTCCCAGCAGAAGTGACCCGGACGGAAGCACACCTGTTTGCAGAGAGAGGCAAGCGCTGTGGTGTCCCGAACCGCAGCGGTGGTGGTGGAGGTGGAGGAGGAGGAGGAGGAAGAGGAAAAAAAATGTCACTTCCTCACATCACCATGGGCTGAGGAGCAGAGAGGGGGGCTGTCCTACACGCCGAGCGGGTCTCTCCCACCTGTGCGTAAAAGCCTCAGCGCTGAGGCAGAGAGAGGGGAGAGAAAAAAAAAACCCCAACAAAGAACACAGACAAAAGCGTGGAAACAAACGTTGCTCTCAGTTCCTATTGACCCACTTTCTTACTGCTAACACGTTTCCGTGTGTGGGTTCTTTCGTTTTTTTCAACCTTTCCAAAAAAGCTCAAAGATGTTGAGACTGCGCTGCTTTTATGGCCGCGTATCCGAGATCGACACACGCCGCCTGGAATTGTTCCTGCTCTTCACACCTGTTTGAATGGGATTTGCTCTCGCACGCTGTGCTGCGTCTATCCCATAATAAAAAAAAAGGAAAAAAAACACACACACACACTCATATCTGCATTTCACTGGAAACTGGCTCGGTCCGCAACGGTGCATGCATTAGGATTATAACAATAATGGGGGAGAGAGAGAGGGGAGACACGGGGGGGGGCAGGAATAATTTGTGATGAATAGAATAACAATTTGCAGTGTTATGAAAACCAGGGTTTAGATCGACAGATCGACAAATCGACAGATCGAAACGACAACTCATATAATTATAATAATATTAAATTTTATGCCAACATTTGTGTGAGATTTATGCTGAATCATAAACTCTCACGTCCAGTGAGTTCTCCTTCAGAATCCCCCGCTCTTCTCTCATATACAGTATATTTTATATTTAATCTCCACTGGGATTCAAGTCAAGTCAAGTCAAGGTTTTTGTGCATCGTCCCAGTCTTTGACGTTCATTTTTTTGGCCACCGGAGAACGTCCTCCTACCATAGGTTTGTTCAAAGAAATGTTCAAGTCCCAGATTTGATGATCGACTCTTTGAGGTTTTCTTTTCAAATACATATTCTCTCACAATCTTATAATAATTCGAGTCCATCCGCTCTTTTAAGATTCTCTGTTCCAGACGGACATAAAAAAAAAATTCCCTGCGTAAAAGCCTCAGCGCTGAGGCAGAGAGAGGGGAGAGAAAAAAAAAACCCAACAAAGAACACAGACAAAAGCGTGGAAACAAACGGTGCTCTCAGTTCCTATTGACCCACTTTCTTACTGCTAACACGTTTCCGTGTGTGGGTTCTTTCGTTTTTTTCAACCTTTCCAAAAAAGCTCAAAGATGTTGAGACTGCGCTGCTTTTATGGCCGCGTATCCGAGATCGACACACGCCGCCTGGAATTGTTCCTGCTCTTCACACCTGTTTGAATGGGATTTGCTCTCGCACGCTGTGCTGCGTCTATCCCATAATAAAAAAAAAGGAAAAAAAACACACACACACACTCATATCTGCATTTCACTGGAAACTGGCTCGGTCCGCAACGGTGCATGCATTAGGATTATAACAATAATGGGGGAGAGAGAGAGGGGAGACACGGGGGGGGGCAGGAATAATTTGTGATGAATAGAATAACAATTTGCAGTGTTATGAAAACCAGGGTTTAGATCGACAGATCGACAAATCGACAGATCGAAACGACAACTCATATAATTATAATAATATTAAATTTTATGCCAACATTTGTGTGAGATTTATGCTGAATCATAAACTCTCACGTCCAGTGAGTTCTCCTTCAGAATCCCCCGCTCTTCTCTCATATACAGTATATTTTATATTTAATCTCCACTGGGATTCAAGTCAAGTCAAGTCAAGGTTTTTGTGCATCGTCCCAGTCTTTGACGTTCATTTTTTTGGCCACCAGAGAACGTCCTCCTACCATAGGTTTGTTCAAAGAAATGTTCAAGTCCCAGATTTGATGATCGACTCTTTGAGGTTTTCTTTTCAAATACATATTCTCTCACAATCTTATAATAATTCGAGTCCATCCGCTCTTTTAAGATTCTCTGTTCCAGACGGACATAAAAAAAAAATTCCCCGCAGCTTCGTGCTAACATCTCGTGGTTCTCTGTGGGGATTCCCTACTGATGTTATTTGTTTTTATTTTTAATTTACTAAGTCTGTACTGACTTTTTTCGACACCTGTAATTTCCAGACATGACTTTTACTTTTTTTTTGTTTGGTTAACGGTCATTAACTTCATTCACGTCTGAATAATAAAGGTGTTTTCCCTCGACTGATAGTTTCCGTTTCTACTCCTCACATTAGTTCCTCAAAAACGCAGACAACCTGGTCCAGTTTTACTTCATACCAGGTGACAGTTGGTTGATCCTCCACAAAACATGCAGGACAAAGTTCCACTTCAAACTAGTAATGTTTATTTCTTTAATCTAGCGATGACGGCAGACTAAAATAAAGCTAACACGTTTAGCAGTGCTATGAAAAAAAACCCTTTTTCTTTACAGAAATACTTTAAAAAGAATGTATTTTTTCTTGGGTGTGGCGTCTTCACATGCAGAGCCAACAGTGGAATCAGTCATTTGCGGAAGAGGAAGTAACTGGACTGTTCCTCTCAAAGATAATCTGACCAGGAAAAAAAGGAATTCAACTTTTGTCTTTGTCTAAAGAAAAAAAAACACAACCTATTTATAAATACATATACTCAACCCTATTTAGACGTTAACAACCTAAATGTGTGTTTGCTACTGTCTGTGTGTGTGTGTGTGTGTTATTGTGTGCACGTTACAGGCCCAAGCTGGCGGTGGCTGCTGTTGCCATGACAGCAGCTCAGCAGTGTGTCTCCGGCCGTGCAGAGGGTGAGTGGGATGCCCCGTCCTCATCCCCATCACTTCTGCATCCTGAGTCAAACACGACGGTATTCGTGTAGTTAACTGCCCGAGGATTTGTTGGTCTGTTTGTTTTTTTAAACCCTTTCCTTTTTTTTTGCCTTTTCGTCACTCGGCCTCCTTTTTTTTTTTGCCTTTTCGTCACTCGGCCGTTTGTTTTTTTTAAACCCTTTCCTTTTTTGCCTTTTTGTCACTCGGCCTGTTGTCTGCTCTCAGGACTGACCCGTGTTTGTTTGTCCCTCACTGAAACATGTTTCTATTTCTGCAAATCTTACAGGAGACTCGACCCACTGACCCGACACCACCAGACTTATGGTTTCACCGCTGATGCAGTTTAATAACCCTGGAGAGGACCTTCAGTGAAACACACAGACCTAGAAGTTGTTATTTAAAAAAAACACTTCTCCATTTCACATTTGAAGGTCAGTCATCATCTCCAAACACTTGGAGAGATGATGAGAGAGAAAATCTGTGTTTAACTGGTCGTTGTTTCCAGCGCCAGGTTTGATGTGACGGCAACGACTGAGCTTTAATTACAGTTTACGCCGACACGACACGTTGAAAAATTACAGTTTTTTTATCATCACTGCATGTACAAAAAAAAACACTCACGTCTCTTAGTAAAAAATAATAAAACTGGTCCAAAATCACCTACGTAGTTTACAACAACAAAAAAAAAAAATCAATGATCATTTTTTTTGTATTGGTACAAAATATAATGATATATTTTGTCACTATATATTGCAGGGTGTGAGTGAAGTGCTGCATACAATTCATTCAGTCCTTTTTATGAGTCATACTGAGTTTTCCCAAACAAGTCATACAAGTTCATATGTTTGTAGTCAGAAAAATCTGGTTTGTATAAATTTAAAAAAAAATAACCAAAGGGGGCGCTGTGTTCAGATATATTCGTGATCAATTTTCCTGTAATGTCAGGCATCACATTAACATGCTGTCGCCATTCATTGTTGTGATCGTGCTAAACGAGTCTAGGACACACACACACACTCACACACACACACACTCTGAGTGATTCAGACCTGTACAGTCACCACCACCACCTCTGTCCTGATGGTGTAAAAACGCCTGTAATTACACTCAGAATCCCCCACTGAGCGTCTCCTACCACCCAGAGGTGGACACACACACACACACACACACACACAGACTCACCCTCCTGTCCAGAGAGGACACCCTGAAGACCATTAAATACCAAGCATTAAAAAAATAAGATCCTCAGTTATTAAAGCACTGACCAGACCAGTGCATGTGAACACACACACACACACACACCTAACTCCCTGACCTGCACCGTATTAACCTCTAAGAGCAGCAGCACCTCAGTGTCCACACGGCACCGTCCATCAACCATAAATTAAATCTGCCTCCTCACTCCACGGTGTTCACCTTTACCAGTCCATGTCTGTATTCAAAAGGCCTTAATTAAAGAGGCGATCTCCAGTGCAGCAAGCAGAGAAGAAGAAGAAGAAGAAGAAAAAGGAGGAGGAGGAGAAGAAGAAGAAGGAGAAGGAGAAGAAGAAGAAGAAGAAGAAGAAGAAGAAGAGGAAAAAGAAGACGAAGAAGGAGAAGAAGAAGAAGAAGAAGAAGAAGAAGAAGAAGAAGAAGGAGAAAAAGAGAAAAAAAGCAGAAGGCGAAGAAGTTACAACTGAAGCTAATGTCGGAAATGGACAAAAAGCAGAAGAAGTTACAACTGAAGCTAATGTCGACTATAAGGACACATCATCAGTAAAGATTTTTTTTTATTTAAATGTCAAGATGCAGCGCTCTCAAGAACAACAACAGCAACAACATCGTGTTGACGGCGTCTACAGTCAGCAACTTCGCTGCGCTGCTGACTCTGCCGTTTACTTCTGGAACCTTCTCTCCTCAGGCCTGTGTACACAGTACAATCTCTACAGATCTGCTGCTGCAGATCATTCTTCTACATACGTTGTGTAAACAAACACCTGCACCTGGGCTGGAGTACTACAACCTGAAACAACAACACTGGGGGGGGGGACAGGAGTATGACAGTCAGACCTACTGAGGGTCAGGGTGACAGGTCTGTCTGCTCTGCTCGGAAGATTGAAATAAGGAGCAGGCGACAATTTAATGACTACTGCCTCCCGATGGTGGAGCTGAAAATTGCACCGGCTTTTTGTCACCCGTCCACGGTGGGACAGACCACACACATGGATGAACACATATAACCTGTGTGTCAGTGTCAATGTTAATATTACATATTTTTTCACATTGTTATTTATTAACTTTTTCTATAACATTTCCGTGTATTTAGAGGAGACTCAGTTTGTTCAGCTTGTCCTTTCATCAGGGGTCATCAAAGCAGTGACTTGGCAAAGTTTTTACACCAGATGCTCTGCCTGACGTGACCCTGCCCATTTGGGTTGGGAGTTGGACTGGGGATGGATTTGGAGAGGGCGGGCGTGGGGGCGGGGGGTCTACTGTGTGGCTATATCTATTTCTAACAAATGTCCTGTGATGTACAGTATAACTCACTCAAATCTATTATCTTTGTTGCGGTTGCAGAGCATAAAGTACTACTGTGGTATTGTATGTGAATATTTGATTTTTGTTTTTTAAATACATTTCACCTCTGCTGTACAAAAAACATTAACGAGGTCAGTTTAACTGAAGAAAGAAATCCACAGGGGAAAATCTTAAAAATAATTCCAGCACGTCAAGATGACAAATTCTCAAATTCTAACTCGGAAAACCAACAAGAAAACCAACAAGAAAACTTATAAAACTTATCAACAACTTGGGCTATTTTTATTACCATTGATTGAATATTAATTATATCAGTAACACTAAGGACACTTACTGAAATAATTACACCACATCATCTTTTTATGATAAAAAAAATCCTTGTAACTGTCAACAATTGAAACCAAAGCCTGAGACTAAAACCTGTGGTCAATGAAGAGGGTACGAATAATATTGTGGTCAATGAAGAGGGTATGAATAATATGGTTGACATTAAGGATGTGTCGGGATAAAGATTCTTGGCCGAAACTGAAAAAACTAAGGCCGAAAACCCAAATGATTTGGCCAATTATTAGTACTATTTTATTTATGGCTACAGCTGAGACTATGTTCTCCACATCCTGGATCATTTCTCGTGCCCTGCATTAATCCCACAGCCAAATAATGATCTTTATAACACGGATCAAGCACAGTTACAAATACGTGCAGAGTTTTTTTTTTTTTTGCTCGCTTGTCATCACAACATCCCGTGTAGTAAAAGTATTTAAAAGCGTAAAAAAATACACAAACAAAAATTACACTTTGAGGCCATTTTCAGGCGAACATTTTCGGCGGCTAAATATTCGCTCCGTCCCCAGTTGAACTGGTTTCATTAAGTTGGATATGAATAATATATCAAACCAGTGTGATACAGCCCATTGGTCTGTACATGGTAATGACCTGCGTCAGTGTGTGTCAGTCTCTGACTGATGTGCTGTAAATACTGAGCTCGGTGGCCCACACTGACAAACCACGCACCCTATCCCTATGGGAAGGTTACGGTGATGTTTGAGAGGGAGTCATTGTTGTCGCACTGCCCCTTGAAGACCAGTGTTATGTTTTTTTGTTACCGTATTCTACAGCAGGTCTCAGTACACTTCGGCTGTGCTGGGTGTGCGATCGGCTGCAGAAAGGGAAAAGGGAGCGGGCATTTTGGAGTCCCTCGTATCAGCTCTCTCTTTGTCTGCTCACTCAGGCACAACACGGAGCAGCCAGAAGTTGTATGAGCGGCGTCGTGTGGCGAGGGGCGGCAGAACGAAGAGAAACACACACACACACACACACACAGTCACTGACAACCTCATGAGAGAGCGGTGGGTCAGGGCCGGGGTGAATACAGGCCATCGGGACAGCGCAGCCAAGAGGCAACCAGGAGATAACAGAATTGGCACAGTCGCCATGGAAACACAGGCAGCCGAGGCAAATCATGGAAACTGGTAACTAAGTAACAGGAAATGACGGACCACGGAGGGCGATGAGTCTAGTTAATCATGAACAGAGGGGGTAGCAGGGGGGGAGAAAGGAGGGGAGAGACGGAGCAGCAGAGAGACACTGACGGGGGAGATAAGGGTGGGACGATTTCGGTCCAACAAAGAACCATCCTACTCCAGAAGGCCCTCCCTGTCCGTCCACCCAGGACACTGGATTAGAGTGAGCCGGAGAGGCAGCCTCCACCCTTCCTCTACCATCGTGCTCAGTGTAAATCCCCGAGGCTGTGACAATGAACATGCACCAGCATAGGACAGGAAACAAGCAGTCAAACTCTGGGCTGTGTTTGTGCATTTACTCAAATCAAATCATAGGTTGAATTGTTTTTAGAAGAAAACAGCGAGAATTAACTAGAAGAAGAAAAATCACGCTCAATAAGATTTAAACAAAGACAATTATTAGGGCGGAAGTGACAAATGTCAAATGATGTATAATAATGAAGGGCAGGGTATAAATATATATATATATATATATATATAAAGCAGAGGGATAGAAATGACACCCAGGGATTTTAAATGGCTGGGATGCTGCTAGAAAGAATTCAGTCCCAAACTTTTCATCTTTCTGTTTGCCAAAATATGGCATAAGTAAAAATTATATGTGTAATATGTAATTCTCAATCATTTTAATGGGTTTTTGACACAGTTTTAGTGTAATGTCATCTGCTCTGCCCTCTGTCTGTAATTTCTACTTGCTGTTTTCTCTTCTTTTCAATCTGGTCCAAATGTTTAAATCCAAGAATGTCGTATTTTTTGTCTAGTTATGTATAAAATAAATAAATACATTTTATATATATATTAGTGTTATTTACGTTGTACCAAGGATTTTATATAATCAATCTTGATATTTTTATGATCCTTTCACTGAACTATATTGTTTTGTTGCTGGCTCTAAGCACATTCCTCAAAACAGCCTATGTGGTCTGAAGGGTGAGGGGGAGTAAGGGGCCCAGGGGGAAGTCTGGAACGTTTACACAAAGGCAGACGTTGATTGTGCGACCTCACTGACCGAACCACTTAACGTAAACATTAGCTTTATCGGTGAAACAGCTGCCAATTTCACTGAAAAGGAACAAAGTACTGGAACTTTCACTGTTACCTGTCAAGTCAAAAGAAAAACTGTTTGAGGAAAACCCAAACAAGGCAGAATAATATTTGTCTCCTCCAACAGCTGATTTTTGTGTAGATACAATGCCCTTAATTAGCCACTCCTGACAGCGCCATCTGTTTTGGTCGCCTTAATCGTGACAATATTACCTGACCTCGACAGCTTTGTTGGACTCTCTTTATTGGAGATGCACACACACACTCTCAACACTTTCTAAACACTCTACTGCTCTTGTTCTACCTCAGCAAATGGCCGTGACATGCCCATATAGACGCCCCCTGCAGCAGCTCCGACGTTCACTTTGTCGATTGTCGTTTGAAACATGAGCAAACCTGTCAGAGTTTGCCT
>NC_024316.1:20925920-20936491 GCF_000523025.1 Cynoglossus semilaevis | reverse complement strand
CCATGACTGCCCTTTTCATACTGTCTTCACTGCTTTTAGGACCAACTATTGGTCTCCAAATAATCTTTTTCTACAACAGGAGGAAGAAGACCAGATGATCACTGTGTTGGATTTTCTCATTTTTCTTTCGATCCTTAGGTTCTCAGATCTTCTAATCCAAAGTACTAAAGTAGAGGGCAACTGTTATGGGTGCAAAGGAAGTGACCACGCCCTAGACAAATAACAAGGTGTGATCACCAAGATCAAGGTATGAATGGGGAGTTCTTTTGGGGAAACCTGGGGGGTTGGTGTGTGCCCATTGGAATCTGTCCGTTTGATCAAAGACAGTAGAGTTTTCTGGGGAAGAACAGGCCTAAACCAGGGGTCAACGGGGGAAAAAAAACAACAACTTACCTGTAGGGATTCCAAATCGATGCACCGTCACGATAACATCTTCATGGTCTGTGTAAAAACATATAGAAATTAGATCATTTGAGTTTGACATTTGTTGTGTTTTCAGCTACCAAAACCATACACTGTTGCTTGTAACACCAAAGTACTTCATTATATTTATTGTAGTATAATATGACTGCTATGACTCGTTCCATTGGATAATGATGCATTGTGGAAAAAGCTGAGCCAAGTTCAATATTGTTTTTCATGTTTTTTTCTGACAACTGTTTGTTCTCTATTTTCTTCCAGAGCAGTCTGGTTTGGCACCCCCGCTGGGCTGGTGCAGCAGTAGCTGCACTGAAAATAATGAGAAAATACATTTTTTCACATTTGGCTGTTAAAGTCTGACAACGACCACATTTGGTACTCAGACACATGTAAACAGCATTGACTGTTGTGAACTGCCTTAAAAAAATTGTTTTGTTTTTTTTATGTATCAAAGTTATATGTGGCCCAAGAGTTGAACTGGTTTTGAACAACAAAGAAAGCTTCACGGTAAGTGATACCTGTGATGGACTGGTGACCTGTCCAGGGTTTTGCACCACCCTCAGCATACGAGTGTTTCAATTGGCTCCAGTCCTCTGTGAGCCTGGAAGAAAGTGAGCAGGAGATGAATTATTAAATGAAGGGTATTGCCAGTTCTGTGTTAGTTGTCTCTTCATTAGATCTGACGATTATAAGAATATTGAGGTCATCTGCCTTGTGGTTCAAAGATCTGTGTCTAAACGCTCTTCTTCTGTCCCTATACAGCATATGAATGAATCTATAAAAGCATTTTTCTTCACCACGCCCAATATCATCTGTCTAATGTACTTTTTTTTTCAAACGAGTTCCCATTCCTAGAGAAAAATAAACTGGACTAGTTTTGAAGACTTACTTAAAACAACCTATTATAAACAACCTCAAATAGCTACCAACATTTTATTTACCAAAATATCTGCATTGATTTTTAGGAAAAGTATTATTATCCGAATCCGCAATTAGGCCAATATCATTTTAAGTCTTTTGTTTTGTTGTCTAAACAAAGGGAATATCTTGTCCACCATTTAAAATTTCAACCTATTGATGTTATGGTATTTTTCTTGTGTTAGGTTTGGTGTAGAGTTGTAACGAATTCCTTTATTTCAAGTCTAACCATTATAACAAATCAGCTACTTCTAGAAAAGTCTTCAACCAGCATCTGTCTTTCCTATTATATGTATTTTGACGCCCTTATCCACTGGGAGGGTGGGCTGGTGGATGGACCAACAATGCCTAACCTGACCCGGCTGCAGGCAACCACTAAAGTGTGTCTATTCTCGCTGCAGATCGGGACAACTGTGCCCAAAGCTTTCCCCATAATGACATCATACAGAGACATTTTTAGTATTAAAGTAATATTTCACATACTATGATCATTTTCACATGAAGAGTTGAACACTACCTTAGCAGTCCATAAATACTGTGAAATGTACCATTAACATCAGTGCCCTTAAATACACACAGCCCTCAGCGTTCAGCACTCGTGGCCCTAGCCATGAGATAGGACATAAATCAGGACACACACATTGACACCTTCACCCTTTAAGTGACTTTCGGTTTCTGTATTTTTTTTACATTATATACACATGCCCTAAATCATTTTCCTACTACACTTTCAGTTCCACAAGAGAAAAATGAATGAATGTTACAGGGGAAAAAAATCTTTCAATATCAATAAGCTGATGGACATTCGATAGTAATAGAAATGCGAAGTTAGGAGATAAAGTTTAAGATTAGAGGGATGGTTTGGACATGAGCGGAGGATAGCGAATGTATAGGACAATAGGGGTTGGAGATGGAGTTGCCAGGCCAAGGAGACATATGATAAATTGTGTTGTGAAAGAGGACATTGGGATTGGTGGTTTAAAAGAAGATAAATCAGGGGATGGGGCAAAGATGGTGGCAGATGACCTACTATGGCGACCCCCGAAAGTAATAGCAAAGAATCTGAAGTCAAGCTTTTACATCAGTATGTTCAGAGAAGGCCGCGCCTTTCCCACTATTGTCACCTAATCCTTGTGATATGTGATATTTATTAAAATACTAATATATGTTACAACAAAAACTTGCCACTTGTTATCATAAGATAATCGTAGCAAAAGAACATGTCTGTTTTTCTTCTCCAAAGTTACTCATTCCTTCATTACGCATTAACAACACAATGGAAACGGGTCAGAAGCTCGAAACTACACATAGCCGCCATTTCGTGATCTGAGTTTCATGTCAAAGCTGCCGGGTAACTTTTTAAATGACTCGCTATTACAAGCGACGTAACACGGTGTATGGTAATATGGAATACCGCACAATTATATAGTGATATTTAACTTTATTTTTTAAATATCGTAGCTTACGTTGGTAGTGAGAGTTATTACGAGGTACTTCACCGGTTCAGTCAGACAACGGGGCCGGACACGCCGCCATATTGCTTTTATGACTGAAGAATTATGCGTATTTAGGTACGTATTTTTACACGCTAAAATAGTGTGTGCTAATTTAGTAAAGTACGTGATTCTGCGAGGATATAGAATCGAAAGTGGACTCTTGGTAGTATCGCACGGTAATCTATTCTCGGACGATTGCGTAACGATAAAACAACAAATAATTGTCACAATAATTGTCCAAAAAGCGATTTAATTTCACATTAAACGTAAAAACGCTCGGGCAGATACGTAGTATAGCCGACATTGCCCCCGACAACAATTTTTTTAGCAAACATATAAAAGTTATATACGTTCAGTTGAGACATGTTTATTACTTGTTATTTCTAATAAAGTGTTGTTTTTTAACGTTGTCGTCGTTTATAGTAAAACGAAGCGTGTGGAGAGTCGACATTTATATCGGACATATCGTGGGGCTCTTTCTCGGGGTTCACTTCATTGTGCTTGCAGTCAATAGCTAGCCATCCTACGAGCGGACGGCCTCCCGTATTGTTTCGTCCAATTGATCCATCCCTTTAAAGAGCACGTCAGCAGCACGGCGTTACCTCTCGGAAATTGTGCTCTTTATTACAGACAGGAGCCGAGAGGATTCAGTCGTGTGTGGTATGTGCCTTTTATTACGTGTTTATATATGTATTTTTATATATATATGTATTTAAGAGCATCCCGTTTAAATGTTGGTTAGCTGAGTTACGCCGTACGGGACACCGTTCCTGTAATGTACCATTCAGTGTGTAGTGAGTCCTACACACAAAGACCGGTCTGGAAGGCTTTAGCTTCCTTGCGTAGCTGCAGACGGCTCACTTCAGCGCTGTTTCGCGGATTGTTGTAATAACATACATATGCACCGGTAGTGCGCGTCCATTACAAAGACTTTAAATGCTCACCGCAGTGTTGGAATACAGAAATATTCCCTCATATACTGCATCGTTTATAGATTGCTGTGGTAGCGGCGGTCGTGATGCATGTAATGCAACAATGCATTGTCCATTGTGGCCGTGTTGTTTTTTTTCGTGTGTTCGCTAAAAAAAAAATAAAAAAAACACGTACATTTATGGTTGTAGGTCAAACTTTTGTTGCCGGTATAAGTTGTGCAACAGCCAGGTTCGCGGCAAAAAGTGGACACCGCGAGATTTCGGTGTCAGAGTTGCCTTTACATTTAGCAGGAAGAGGAAGAAAAGGCAGTAGCGTGGGTCCATTATTACAGCCGCAGCCAGCTATAGAGGAACACTATGTACACAAAGATACAACGATTTTGCAGGAGCCGAGATTATGATTTTTTTTAAAAAAAATCAGGCATCATTAAATAAACCAACGCTCCAATAAACCAGAATGCAGGTTGACAGTAAATATATTGTCCACCCCAAGAAGTCAACCGTGGGAAGCCATCAGGAACAGAGCTGCTGTACACACGTGTTTCAGCTGCATCGACAGCTGCTGAATGATCACAGTCAGCAACTATGTATAAAGAGAAGAAAAAAGTCATTTCATGACATAAACAGAAAGCTACCCTGTATGTGTATTTAAAAGGATGTTTAAACAGATAGACATATAGAGTAGATGACTAGACTAATATAGAATTAAATGTACAAGCTGTGGCAGATGTCTTTATATCCATTGACAGCTGCTTAATTGCCATTGTTTGTTTCCTACACAGCTTTGGAATGGCAACTAAGAGGATTGTGGTTCCAAAATCTTCCCATGAAAAAAGCAGCCGTGCTTATATGGTGACCTGGATCAACAACCTGCTGAAAACAGATTTCAAAAATGTGCTGGAAATGGGTTCAGGTAGTCACTATTCATGCATTCACTTTTTTTCTTTTTTTAATAACTTTACTGTAATTCTCAACGTAGATGAGGTTTGAGTCGGTTTTAACCATTAAACAACAGACACAGATTTACTGATGTAAGAAAAACTTACCCACAATATATAACTTAACCAGCTGTTTATTTAAAAAAAGTCATTAAACGTATTTATCTGTTTGACCAGTTCTGATGTTGATGTAATTCCACAGGTGCTTGTCACTGCCAGATCATCAGTTGTGTTATACCTGGATCTGTTGACATGAAAGAGGTCAAATTTGATGCTCAGAGTGAGGACGAGTGTAAGCACAACTTTGCTCTCGTCCTCGATGCCTTCAGAAAGAACAACATTAAAAGGGTATGTCCTCGTCTGTTATTCCATTTACTCCAAACTAAGTTTTATGTTTCGGTCGTACTATCGGATCGTCAACTGCTCTAGGAATGTCATCATTTACCGACATCGTTGTTTTGATTCAGGACATTCCGGTGGAGAACATTATAAACAGAGAATTCAAGAGCAACTTTGACACCATTAAGTGGTTTAAAGTTTTTTACCAAGCAAATGTGAAGACTAAAGAATACAATGCTGTGGAAGCACGAAACGGACGCAACATCCTCCCCTTTGTAGCGTCTAAAGAATCAGGTAAATACAACTGCACATTTCTTGCTGTCTTAATAAATAGGACAGGTTTTTATGATGTTTTCTCTTTTTTTTTTTTCAGCAGGCCGTAACTTGGAGTCAGACATGGAAGAAAACTCCACTGGAAAGAAGGACAAATTCCCTTACAGTGAAAAATGGGAGAATACATTTGATTGGGTGGAACGCAGTAATCTCGGTGAACAATATACCTACTGCAGGATATGTGCCAGAAACATCGGAACATTTTGTAGAGGTTCCGTTGAACTTGAGTACCATGAAAAGACAAACAAACATAAGAAGAAGGCAAAGAACTCCAACAGCGCCCACATGCCAAGCCAACGCTCTGACCCGCTGCCCTGCAGCGACGCTGCTTTACAATTCATTCACAAACACTGTTTCAACGGCTCTGCCACGGAGGACTGGAGTTCTAGTACTTCTCAACACTTTGCGCAGTGCAAGCTGGGGCTGCAATACCCTGAAGATATCACGTCCGTTTGTCAGCGCACTCCTTACTGTGTTTACATTTACAGAGGAGTGACGGTCGGAAAGGACGACACGGTCTCTGTGCTGCTGGTTGGGTTTTTTGACGTCGACGCTGGCAGGCACCGCGTACGGTTTCTGGATGCCGTTCCATCGGATGATGATGATGATGTTGGAGATCAAACAGCCGCAGCAGTGGGCGAGACCTTAAAGAAATTTGGGTTACCTACAGATAACCTTGTTGCCATTTACTCTGAGGGCAGTAGTGTTTCTTTAGAGCAGATGTGCTCACAGCTCAGGGAATTTAACCCAAACACATTAGTCTTTACTGGATTGTACGGTGTTGGTGATGCTGCGTGTCAAGCTGGGGTCAAACAGCTCTCCAATCAGATTCAGGAGCTCGTGGCTGACATCCACAGCCACTGCTGTCACAGCTCTACAGAGAATGACAACTTTAAGGCCCTTTTTGGCTCAGGTCTCACCGGTGACAGTCCGGCGATTTTTAACAACATGAGCTGCCTTAACGTCAACCTGTTAGTGAAAAAACTGTTGGAATCATGGACGGAGTTGATGTCGTACTTTACTTCATATAACAAGGATGATGAGAAAGCAAAATCAATCAGCTCCCAACTGCAGGATCCCAAAGTCAGGGCAACATTTATGTTTTTGGAGCACGCCCTAACGCCACTACAGACTTTCCAGACACACGTGAAAACCTCAGAGGGAGATCCTCGATCAGCTCATTCACTGTCCACTCTCACAGAAGCCAGTAACCTTCTAAGCACCTACACTTCCTACTTCCTCCATCCTCAGGATGCTCTACGCTTCCTCGTAGAATTGGACACCAAAATCCTCAAGGCGGAGAAACATCACTTGTCAAGCCATGAAATCCGCGTGGGTGGGGAAGCAGTTCGAGATTTCCTGAGTGAATTCGGAGCTGCAGAGACGCTGTCATTTGTAGCACAAGAGGCATTATCCTTCTACATCGGACTCACTGAATGTATTTCAAAGACGTTGCCTTTAAGGGATGAGTTGCTAAGAAACATCGCTCTGCTTTTGAACCCCAAAAGTAAATTGAAAGTGACAGGAAAAGCTGTCGGGGAGCTTGGAAGCAATCTAGGAATCTGCGGTTCCCCCGAAGAGATCCAACAGCTCACAGAAGAATTCCTCAAGTATCAGTCAGCGGAGAACGTAGAGGAGAACGCCTCACTGGAGGAACACTGGACCGCTGTACTCCGAGATAACACGCTGAAAAAGTTCCCAAAGCTGATGTTGACTTTATTGTGTCTTCCATGTCCACCTCTTGATGGTCCGCACCTTTTTACTCAGGTATGATTTCAATGTTGTGGTTACATACAGTAACCCTGTGGTCTAACTGTGTGTGATCTGAAAACGTTGGCTTCTTCTCTCTCCAACATGTCAGGCCTTACAGAGTGGAGACGCTCCACAGGTGTCTGAGCGCGAGACTGACCACACCAGCAGTGAACACCTCTCAGGGTACATGGTCAACGGTGAGAATGGAACCAACAACCACATTTCATATATGGAGTAAATGTGAATTCACAACATTCTCAACATTTCTCCTCTTTTTCTTTTTTTTTAGAATTGAACGGCTACAAAATCAAAAAGTGTGAAGTTCGTCTCACAAAGATAATTGGTAAGTAAACTGTGCAGTTTTCACATCGCAAACTGACTAAAATGAAGTTTTATTTTTAAGTTGCCGTGTTTGAAACGTGCCGTCTATTTTTTTTTTTTTAAGATATGGATGGTGTCAAGCACAGGGATGGAATTAAGGTAATATATCACCTGCTTCTCAAAAAAAAAAACCTTGCCAAGAAATGTATTCAAAAATATGTCACAAATAGTAACAGTACATGCTGTTGACAGTATAGATATTGTACATGCTCTGTTCCAATGTTAGTAACTTGATGTTAAGCGTTGAAAAAATAAATAAATAAAATAAACGTGTTGTTTACCAGTGGACCTGGAAGGGAGGTCTCAGTCGGGACAGCAGCTTGCGTCAGAAGCCACGAGCTCGTTTGGTGTTTCAGGCTGGTTCCTGGACCGAACCCATTAATCCTGATGAAGAAGGAAGAACTGGGTTGGAGTCCCAAGATGAGTTGGTAAGTCTGTTCTATACAAGTGACAGGCTTGGCCACAAGTGGAACAAAGTACTGACATCAACAACTCAAAGGGCCAAAAGAAATAATTTCCTTCAGGGCAGATCAGGGTCAAGGATTTTGAAAATTTCTGTTTCAAAATAGAGTTGAGTATTTTATAACTTTCTGTTCTTTCAGCCTGAACAAACAGATCGGTCGACTGAATCTACTCCAAGAAGGAGAAAGAAACATTCTTATCAGGTAAAAAACGTGAATAGAATTCAGCTTCTGTGGAGTTTGTTCCAACTCTAAACATCTACGTGTTCATTCCATTTTACCAGGACGGGAAAGGCTTCCCATCAGGAGAGCTGGTCTGGGGGAAGGTGAAGGGCTTTCACTGGTGGCCTGGAATAGTTGTCCCCTGGAAAACAAAGTCCTCCACCCACGGCATGCGTAAGGTGGAGTGGTTCGGTGACGGGATGTTCTCCGAGGTTAGAACTTCAACTCTTCTGCGTTGATCCACGTTGACGACTTGGACTCTCCCTGAACCGTATCGGTGAACTCTTGTGTTGCAGATCTACACGGAGAGTCTCCAGTCGTTCCGTGCTTTCACCACGTGCTTCTGTAAGAACTCCTTTGCCAGCCTGCCGTTATACAAACAAGCCATCTACCAGATTATTGAGGTAAAAGTGTGGAAACAGTTTGACCAAGAATTTGATAAGAAATGATCAGAACATGAGTTTGACAGACTCCTAGTGTTGGCCATGTAATGAAGCAGGGCATAATGAAGACTAAAACTACTCTGGTGTTTCTTCACGTCTGTGGTGGTGTAGTTGGCAGCCGAGCGATGCGGGAAGTCATTTGCGGAGGCAGAATTCGACAAAGTGTTGACGATGATGTTGGACTGGGCGTTTGAAGGATTTCTCCCTACAGGACCTGAAGGGTTCATGTCTCCTGGTATGTCCACAACAACAAACTGATCAAAACAGCCATCCGAGAGAAGGGCACAGAATTTATAGGTCAAATTTAAAAAAACATTTTTTTTTTCAAAGTATTTTACTAATACAGTTATTGTAAAACACCTCTAAATAGCATTTATTTTGTATTAGTTACAGTTTTTAACACCTCTAAATAGCATTTATTTTGTATACAGACCTTTAGTCTCTTAGTTATTGCTTCAATTATACGTCATATTTTTTGAAAGTACAGTTTCATTTTCAGCCAAGAATCTTTAACTGTACATTTATGAAGTCATAAATAGTACTGCAGTAAAGATAAGCTATGTTTTTTTTAGTGACAACATTTAAATAATTAATTAAACTAAAGTTGACATTATTGTGTCGCTAGGGAACAGGTAAAAGTTGCCCGTTTATTTGAAGTTGTTATTTAATTGTACAATAAAAACCTTAAAAATGCGTCTTATTTCCATCTCTAAGATGCAAACGCCACTTCCTCCGACTCCGCCCTGTCCGACTACCAGCCTCCTCCAAAGAGGAAATATGTTTTTAAAAACAAGGCCAATGCAGCTGTTGCGCTCTATAAACGAGGTAACATCATATCATTGTATCTGAAATCAACCTGATTTGTTGGGGGTATTTTTTAAAAATTTTTTCTTTCTGTATTTTCCATGTGTAGAATCAATAATAAAATCACTCAAAAAGAACGGCAGCAGCATCGAAGGTAAGTTCTGTTCGACCCACAGAGGGAAGTCGAAGATTCAGATTTGACAAAAAACAGGACGTCAAATGTTAACGGCTTGTTTCTCCAGATACATGTTTGTCGTGTGGATCAACCGAGGTCGAAGCCCAACACCCACTGTTTGTAGGCGGTCTCTGTCTCAAATGCAAGGTAATCTAACCCATCCCATAATATCTCTGCCACGTCGACATCACAAACTTCATCTCAGTCCAGTTTGTAGATGTTCTCACTTCCATCTGAACCATTAACATCCCAAACACCGCTGTCGTTGTAGGACAACTTCACGGAAACGCTGTTTCGCTATGACGACGATGGCTACCAGTCGTATTGCACCGTGTGCTGTGGCGGGTCAGAGGTCATTCTGTGTGGCAACGCCAGCTGCTGCAGGTCAGTACATCGTTAGAACATCGGCCTGTGGTTGTTGTTGTCTTGTCAGTCATTCCTTTGACTGACTCTTCGACTGACTGGTTCTCTTCTCCAGGTGTTTCTGTAAAGACTGCGTAGAAATCCTGGTGGCACCGGGAACCTTCGACAAACTCAAAGACATCGACCCCTGGAGCTGCTACATCTGTGTGCCTTCAGAATGCAACGGAAGCCTCAAACTCAGACCAGACTGGAGTATGAAGATCCAGGACTTCTTTGTCAACAACAGCGCCATGGAGTTTGTACGTACCATTCTGACCACTGTAGAGACGCGATGCCGTCAAATTAGTTTGTAAAGTCGGATTTAGAGGCTAAAGAAGCGGAACTGTCTCCGTTAAGATGGACTGATTGACTTTGCATCAAATATTTAAAGAATACTACAATTACTCACGTGATGAATAGACAAAATGCTGCAGCAACATTATATATACATATACTGTATATATACATATATACACATACATATATACACATTTTATTTACATTATATATTTTCTATCCAACAGGAGCCTCACAGAATTTATCCCTCCATTCCTG
>NC_024316.1:20920574-20925407 GCF_000523025.1 Cynoglossus semilaevis | reverse complement strand
CTTTTTGATGGCATTGCGACAGGTGAGTGGATCAAACTCCAAACCCTCTGACTAGACGTGTGACGAGGACAGCGGTGTCTCAGTAACTCCGGTCTACCTTCAAAAACACTGACACACCTGTGCATGACAGACCCAGTTATCAGACATGGATCCATCGGTTCTTACTGACACGAGTCGTAGATATAAGAGAAAATTATGAACAACTGACCCGAACACACGACAAAATATAAATGAGAGACGATGTTGATGTTCAATTTGGATCAAAGGAACACATTCAGTGTGAAAGTCCAGACTCTAACGACGCTCACATCCCCACAGGATACCTGGTTCTCAAAGACCTGGGCTTCAAAATCGAGCGCTACATCGCTTCAGAGATCTGTGAGGATTCGATCGCCGTGGGGATGATCAAGCACGAGGGAAAGATCGAATACGTCAACGACGTTCGCACCATCACCAGGAAACACGTGAGTACCAGCTGCAGCAGGATGACAACGTTTACCACCAAACCAATGTGAACAAACCTCTAAAAGTATCAAAATGTCTGTGCTGCAGTTGGCTGAGTGGGGTCCATTCGACCTCCTGATTGGAGGAAGTCCGTGCAACGACCTGTCGATGGTCAACCCTATCCGAAAAGGACTGTTTGGTAAAAAAAAGCCTCTAAACCTATAAAGAGCCACAGAAGGTTATGACATCACCAACGTCTCATTAAAGCACTTTCTCTCTCTCTCTCTCTCTCTGTTTGACCTTTTCAGGGCACCGGTAGGCTATTTTTTGAGTTCTACCGCATCCTGACTCTGCTGAAGCCCAGGGAGGACGAGAACCGGCCGTTCTTCTGGTTGTTTGAAAACGTGGTCTTCATGAGCGCCAAAGACAAATCGGACATCTGCAGATTTCTTGAGGTTATTATTACTGATCGATGAATTATTTTTTCATTTTCAGTTCAACTGCAGCGATCTCCTGAAATTAAAAATTTTACTTTTTTTTTGTAGTGTAACCCTATTCTTATTGACGCGGTCAAAGTCAGTCCCGCTCACAGAGCACGATACTTCTGGGGAAATCTCCCCGGCATGAACAGGTACAGTACACAGTACACACAAATACATCACTTCTTTAGTACTACTGTACTTCTTCCACTTCCTTCCTACAACCTGTTGTTTTTGTCTCCAGGCCACTGGCTGCATCATTTGACGAAAAAGTATCTCTTCAGGATTGTTTGGAGATCGGACGCACGGCAATGGTAAAAACAGTCAGACCTCAAGAAAAAAATGTCACTACAGTCGGTCAGAGATACTGTAAACTTCGAGTACTTTAATTTTACCAGACCAGAGAATAAAAGAACCATCAATCAAATGTTACCCAACAATAACATTTTAAACCACTTTTTCTACAGTTTGACAAAGTCCGCACCATCACCACCAAGTCAAACTCCATACGACAGGGGAAAGGGGGACCGCTCCCCGTCACCATGAACGGAAAGGAAGACTACCTGTGGTGTACTGAAATGGAACAGTAAGTATTTCTCAAAGTACAATATACACACAAATATCTCCTGATTTTTTTTTTTTGTCTCATTTTCCCCCACATTTACTTGACCGTGTGATTTGAAGGTTTTGTCACTGAACTGATGTCCTGTTCTGTTAAATCTTCCAGGATCTTTGGATTCCCCAAACACTACACGGATGTGAACAACATGTCCCGGGGTCAAAGGCAGAAAGTCTTGGGGCGCTCCTGGAGCGTCCCCGTTATTCGTCACCTTTTCGCCCCACTGAAGGATTACTATGAATGTTAAAAACATCAAGAGGAAAGTCAAGTCGGCGCGTCAACGATGAACCTCTGACCGCAGTCCGTACTGTCCACACGGTCGACTCTTGGGCTTTTAAAGATGATTTTACTTACTGTACTTTTTTTTTGTTTTTTAATTTCATAAAACACTGCAAAAAGACGTCGTCTCAGAGAGAGAAAACAACAATTGATCAGTTTGATCAGTAATGGTGCTTTGGAAAACAATAATGTTGCTGTGAACAACTGCCTGTAGTAACGTTGACAGCAGTGACTACAGTTCTCTACCTCAACACTGACACATGTCAGTCAGTCAAATACCTGTTGTTGTTCCAATATAAATTATTTCTAATCACTAACTGTTTATCACAGTGGTTCTCAAACGTCTTAATCCCCCACCATACCACTAGAGGGTGCCTTGCAACCATTACAACCAGTGGTACACATACCATAGTTTTAGAACAACTCTCATTTCTTTCTTTTTTTTTTTTTAACTAAGACAGTGACAGTGTAACGCGTCACATTCAACATGAAATATTTCACTGATCAAAAATAACCTGTGAACTATTCAAGGAAAACGCAAAGTGTTTTTTTTTTTGTTGGTTTGTTTCACCTGCAGCTGGATATTTGAGATCAGTGTTTGTCTTTAAACTTTAAGGACATCAAATGTTTTAAACATGTCAGAGCTGTTGGGTTTACAGCAACATTTACAACGAGTCTCTTACCTCTGCCCTGGCGGGCAAAACATTTACAGCTGACTTTTCTGTTAGGTTTTTATTTTGTATGCAGTATGTTGTCGTTATAGTGTGTGTATTTTTATAACATGAATGAATATTAATGTGAACCTGGAATTATTTTTTTTAATTTTTTTAAAAATTTGTTTAAAAATGAAGAAACCTGTTTGGAGGGACTGTCTACAACCAGCAGTGTTTTTTGTTTTTTTAATGATTCAATTGAATTCTTATCGGTATTAGCTTAACATCAGTTATTTGTGTTATGCTAATTGTTCAGGATTAGAGGAATATATTGTTCCTCCCTGATGTATGTTGTAGTAGAAATGTAATTAACCCAAATTACATATCAATTATTTTGCAACTCATTTTGAATTAATGGTGCTACAAACTGCTGCAAAAAAATAAAAATATTTGCTGCAGATACTTTTCAGTTTATTCTGATTTATACCTCTCTCTCTCTTTCTCTCTCTCTGCTGGCACACTGGTAACACATACACACTCCAGCCCAGTAGGTGGCATTAATCTGACATATACACTCCAGCCCAGTAGGTGGCATTAATGTTCCTGAAATTGTTTGCCAGTTTGTTGAAGATACATTGAGTGTCATCAGTGGACAATAAAGTTTGTCGAACGTTTTTTTTGTATTGGAAGTTTATTTAAAATTAAACAACTGATGCCTGCTGTGGTTGTGTGCAAATTGGGCAACAAACAATTTTCCTAGTACTGCAGTACTTCATTTAAGCTGGAAAATATTACTATTTAATTAAAAATGTAGTTATTAGAATAACTAATTTTAAAGTAGTAATTAATTACATATTTTTTCATTTGTGTACTATTAGATTTCTGTACAAACATGCTGTGATGTGAGGAGCTCACGGAGCTGTACACCAACAACAAACTTTTTTAAAAAGTTGAATTATCCTGAAAACCATGTTTTACAAAACAAAAAAAATAATTTAAGTTAAAAAAAAAACTAAATTCCAAAACTCCTACTTGGGAGATAAATCTCTTTCCCAGGGTTTGTGTATTCGCTCCATCTGTGAAGGAGTTGGATTTTGGTTGCTGGGTGTAATGTCCAGTTTTTTGACTCCAGGAATTTCCCTGCCCTCTTGAATACACTGCATCACCTCAGCAAAAGAAAGCTGCGTCACCTCTGCTCCCACAGATGTCACATCTGCACGTCCTTTACTGCCGTCACAGTCTGAGGCCACGGACGTCTCCTCGTCCTGAGGCTCCGTCCTGGAGTTCTTCAGTGTCACAGGTGGAGACGTGGAGCTCCACTGTCTGTAGCCTGATTGGTCAATGGGCTCGACGAACCTGGTGACAACAGGAAAACCAGTTTAACAGCAAGTTGAGGAGCAAAAGTTGAACAATTTCTAGGTCCAAATATGTGCATGTCATGCAAAATAATTTATAATTTATTTTAAAATCAGAATCAGTATTTATCCCCTGGCACATAAAGGGAATTTGATCATCAAATATAACCTAATTGGTCTGAAAACTATTTTTTTATTGACTGCAAATTATTTGTCTTTGTTCATGTGTGGCAGAGACAAACAAAACAATTAAAAAGTCTTCCACAAGGGGGCAGCAGATGGCTATAAAAATATTAGCAATAAGAGCAAATTAAAGCTTTTTAAGGAGATCTTTTCGTGTGTCTTCCTTCCATTTCTGAATACACAGTATCAGCGTTGAGTTCAACTCAACAGACTGAGTAAAAGTTTATTTTATCTTTTATTACGTAGCTCAAACAAAGTTGGTAAACATTGTTCTAGAATGTCTGGTTCCCTACGAGTAGAGCCTGGTTACTACCCATAGTACAATGAACTTTACATTTGACAGAAAATATACATTTAAAATAGATGAAAGTTAAAACTTCATAAAGACATGGGGTTTCCCTGCAGTTCTCATAAATAAATTATTAAACTGACAAAAAAGTTATGCTACGTAGCAAACGCACAAGGAACTATTCAACTTTCTTACGTCGTTTATTAGGCAAAACGTCTGTACATGGACACATACAAGTTACGTTAGCAGAAAACGCAGTACAATATGAAAAAAATATATGTTTATTGGCAGCAGAGCAGGTAGTTGTGAAGGTAAAGAAGGAGCTAACGTGCAGAGTTGTTGTGACAGACCTGTCATAGAAGAAGAGCATCATGTCCTTCAGTTTGTCTTCTCCTCCGCCGCTGCTGTTCTTGTTGTTCCGGTGAAAAAGCTTCAGTCCTTCCTGAAATTTCGTATCTGAGTCGAAGTCATAAGAGTCAAACCTCTTGTAAACAGACTCCATGGTTTCTGGGAATGTTTGTAAAAGTGTTTT
>NC_024316.1:20888363-20920515 GCF_000523025.1 Cynoglossus semilaevis | reverse complement strand
AAGGTAAAACAGCGGATACATAGATTGGAGCTACATTTGTGGCACCTCTAGTGGCCAGGAGGGGTTCTGCACTATAACGTCTGACAAACGGAGGGAATTTTCCAGAGGAAAAATAATTTGATTTAATCTGAAGCACACGGACTTCATCGGTTCTGAAGAATTAAACACATGACTGGTATATTTAGATTTTTATTAAAACACGACAACATTAGAGAACATTTAGAAACAAATATTAAATCCTAAAGAAAAAATATATATTTTTATTTTTCATTTTGCTTGTTTTTATTTTTAGATATTTTCCTGGATTTTCTGAGGAATTTCACCCACAACCTAATATCTGTAATAATGATAATTAAAACAGACTTAATTAATTAATTTTAGTTTATTTCTTAAGAGCTTTATTTTGGCATGCAAAACAAACCATAGAGACTTAAATACACCAAAGTAAAAAATACTATGTCAAGAAATACCCTGATCTGCATTTGAAGTACACACCATATGTGACTCTATGTTGTGGACGACTGAATAAAAGAAACCAATTTCTGTCTATTTTTATTCTGGTTCTTCTCTTTTCTGGGTCAGAGTGATTTAAAGACTCCAACCCACATTGTTACATGTGGGCTACACACGTGTGGGAGCAGAGGCCGTGAACACATGTTGGGAGCAGAAACGTGACACTGTGGGATTGTGTGACTCCACCCACGGTCACCTGGTCCACAGCTGCAGCCCCGCTGACGCCGGTCAGCTGATCGGCTCCGTCCGAGGAAATCACATTTTCCTTTATTAGAATCGATGACGACGTCAACAAAGGGGTGAAAACAGAGCGTTGATGAATGTGAAAAATGGACGTGAGGAGACGTACTGTAAAGAGTGGTGGTGATGGGGGAGGGACGGGGGGAGGCAATGATTCTCACAGCGGGAGGAATCTCATCCTATTAACTTCTTTGTACTTACTTTTCCCTTTTAAGCATGTGACATAAACTACTGAGGTTAAGCAGCTTATTAGCCGAGAGTAAACACGTTTCTGTGGCCTTCATTCTACACAGAAGACATGGTTATTTATATACACAGTTAGTTTCCAGGTCTGTAGTTTAATTCTGTTTGTAATGTGGTGTTATCTGATCTGACAATATTAGAAAAGTCTACATAAATAAACACAAGTACTCAGGTAGTACTTCAAAATAATGTGAAAATATGAATATTCAACTCCAAACTCTGACCCAGGAATGAATTTAGACTCAGATACTCAGAACTTGACGACATCGATAGAAGAACAGAATGAAAATATCAAAAGTTCCCGTGTTGGAGAAAAACCACGTCTAAAAAATACAATGATTAAAATAACACACTACAAATGTGCAAAGTCATCAGTCATATCAGTAAAAACTCACAAACTGTAAATATGTGTACTTTAGACTGTTTTAACTGTGACGATGAGGGAGAGTATTTTCTATTGCACCAAAAATATAACATTAAATATATATATACATATATTTACACATCAGTTCTGCTGCTGCTGCTGCTGCTGCTGCTGCTGTCGTCAAGTCTCACAGTTGGCAGCTGCAGCTGCAGCCGGATGTGAATATCTGTGTCTCTGGTTTTTGCTCTGGTTTGACGCCTGTCTCCTGGTGGAAGGAGACGGACGAGTGAAGCAAAAGGTCAAAGTGCTCCTGGAGCTGCAGCGGTCGGGTCCATCCTGACAGAAGAGACCAGAAAAAGAGGTTAAAAAACTGGAGGATTCTATAAATTACAATGAATCCAAGAGTAGCTCAAAAATTCCATCCATTTATTTTTACAACACGTTTCCTGTCAGATCTGAAGGAGATTAATTTTTTCAGACAAACATAAAAATATCATCTATTTTCCTGCAGCTGAAGCTGAAGCTCCCGGAGTAGAACCCTCACCTCTGAAGTCAGACTCACACCGGGTCTGACGCTGGCGTTCACGCCGCCGCCGCTCCTCCCCTCCCTCTGGGCTCGGCCCACCTCCTCTCTCTTCATGAACCTCTGGTTGACGATCCTGGTCACGCTGTCGGTCCTCTGCAGCGAGGCGGCCGGAGCCGTTCTTGTCGGAGCGCATTCCAGGTTCTTCAAGCCGCTCCTGGTCTTCGGTTCTGACCCCGGCGCTGGTTTCTCCGCCCGGCCGCTCACTCGTCGTAAAAACTCCGTGACCACACCGTAACAGTTGGGACCTGGGGGTTTGGTGGGGGGCTTGGAGCGGCTGGGGGAGCCGGCCGTCTGTCTCTGACTCCTCTGTTTGGACCAGGTGGGTCCAGGGGAGGAGTTTTCCTGGTTCAGGGTCCACGATGCTCGGTCTTTAGTGGAGGATGACGAGGAGGTGGAGGAGGTGGAGGAGGAGGAGGAGCTCAGACTGAAGCATGGAGGACCAGAGTGTCTGTGGTAAAGTTTGGGTGAAGAGGTGGAGGCTCTGAGCCTCTCTGCTCGACCCGCTCCTCCGTCCAGGGAGGCGGAGGTGTGGTGAGAGCGGGTGGGGACCAGGAGCCGAGACGGACCTCTCCCCACGACCGTGCCCTCCGTCTGCAGACCCACACTCACCATCTGAGGCTTCGTGTGGGTCTGAGTGCTGGAACTGACCACGTCCACCCACCGCCCCGACGACCTGCGCTCCGCCTCCTGCGACCCGCCGTGGACCGCTCTCCTCCAGCTGGCCGTCATTTCCTTCACGTCGTCGCTCAGGTTGGTGGATGAACCCAAACACAGCTGTGAGAGGGAGGTGAGCGGCGTGCACCAGGGGGAGGCGGTGTGGACCGACTCCCCGTCTGTGGTCAGGCTGTGCCTCAGCTGGGACAGCTGGACCCGGCGGGCCGACGGCGGGCTGTAGTAGATGCGGAACGCCGACTTCTCGGGAGCGGTGTGACTTCTCTTCGTAAACGTCTGCTCAGAATCAAAGTCCGGGAAACTCTGCGGCATGATTGGATGATCCCACAGTTTCACGGGCTCCACCTGGTCCAGCTGGGCCGCATCCTGGTTCAGGTAGACCCAGTTCTTCTTCTTGGAGCCCTGCAGTGGGAACTGCTGCCTCTGCTGTTTCCCCTTTGAACTGCAGAAGGGGTGAGAAAAAAAAACACAGACTTGTAAGACTGGACTTCAGTGACATCATAAAGATAATGAACCAATCACTGACCTCTCAGCTTCATCTTCACCATGAATGACTTCACTGTCAGCACACTGAGCAGCAGAGGGAGACAAAGACAACATTCCACTGTAAAATATTAATTAATCGCAAAAATCTTGAAGGGAAGGTCACGGGTCGGGGAGCGCCCCTCAGTTTTATCCTCACCTCTGCCACCTTTGATTCCATTGGTTCGTCCTGAAACTCCAGCGTCTGCAACAACCCTCGTAACACGGACACGGTTCGGTTTTTACCCTGAAATGTCAAGTTATTTCATCAGTTATGGTGAAAAGTTCCAGGTGAATCTGACTGAAACAGCTGGTTTTCACCTGGTCTGCCTCCACCTCAGGGACGGCTCCATGGTACCACTGGTGGAGGATCCACAGGATCTGAAGGTACAGTTGAATTTTGGAGTTCCTGCAGCTGTGGGGAAGAGACGACGACGTCGTTCTTTCGTCGACGTCTTCCCGTTCACTCGGTGACTCTTTGGCGTCGTTGTGGTCTACGTCACAGTCTGCAGTGTTGTCAGACAGGGTGCAGCGGGCGGAGGGATCGCCCACGGGTCCGGAGTCTTTGCCTGAATCTTGTCCTGTCAGAAACGTCTCCACCCTCCCACTGAAGACCAGCAGCATGTCCCGGACCAGTTCCAAGGACTCGAGTAGAAACCCTGGTTTCCTGCCATTTAGGGCCACGTGTGGTGGAGAGGTCAACACACAGGAGGGCGCCGAAGAGCAGCTGGTTTTCAATGGCGCTGTCAGGAAGTGAATGGCTGAATTTAAAATGCAGCAGTGCTCTCTGAGAGCCACTAGGGCGTCGTGGTCTTTCGCCGTCATTGCTTTGGGAAAAGCCTCGACAACGAGAAGCTCCTGGGTCACATGACAGGCGGCGATCGGCCCCTCACTGAAGATCTCAGCATCGCCTTGACAACTTCCTGTTTCCTGTCCATGAACCTTGACCTCTGTCTTGAAACACTGCTCCCCCTCTCTCTCCCCCTCCCTCTCCTCTTCGTCCTCTCCTGGTGCTGATGCTGCCGTCGTCTCCTCCTCCACAGCTTCCTGTTTTTCCTCCTCCTCTCCTCCACCTCCTCCGGTTTTCTCTCTCAGATCGCTCATTTCCGCTCTCAGGCCACGGTTCTCCACCTCCAGCTCAACGATGCGGCGGCTCAGCAGCGTGGCCTCCTCTTCCACAAGTTTCAGGTGAACTTTGACCTCTGCTTCCCTGCTGTGGACGGAACCGTGTTTGTCGCCAGGTGATTGGTCGGTATCTACGTCGCCGTAGGCTGATTGGTACCTAGCCAGCTCCTCACGCATGTCCTCGCCCTCAGACACCAGTTTGGCTAGCTTCTTACACATGACGGCTAATTCCTCTTTGGCAAAGTGGAGTTGGCACCTGAGGTCAGCGCTGTCGTCCTGCAGGAGGCAAACGACGTTAGAGAAAAGGACGCAGCAACAACAACAACAACAAAAAAAACACAAAAAAAAAACTCATGAAAAGTATTTGTAGTGAAATATAATGATCTTCTGGTTTTATTTTAGTCCTGTTTGGTTGAACACATCACTGACATACTGGCAGGAATTGAAGAAAGACACAAAGATTTTCTTATTCTTTTTTTAAGTTTTTATAGCCATCAGCTGCCACCTAGTGGAAGAGTATAACAGTTCTGCCTTTCACTGCTGTATAGATGAATGAGGCAAAGTATTTGCAGTAAATAATAGTTTATAAATATATATATATGTCTGTATATATTTGTGAATTCTTGCCGACCTCTGAATGGTGACTCAGCCTCCTCTCGGCCTTGACGCCTGTGGATCTGGAACTTCCTTTCTTCTTCAGAGTGTTCTGAGGGAGAACACAACAACAGCTGAGGAAACATGAAACACGAACTACGACATGGACTGAAGCGATCGGAGATAAAAACACAAACGCATTCAAGAAAAATCCTACGTTCAGTTGAGCAGTGTTCAGTGTGAGTGATATTTAAAAAAATATTTTAATAAAACACTACTTTCAGTACTGACGTCTGTTTCACTAAAATGACATAAACCACCACAGGGGGCAGAAGACTAAGATCCACTCATTCACTGTAAGGATGTGGGGGCAGCGCTGTGGTTCAGTGTGCTGCAGCACCAACACCCGTCCACATGAATGTCCATATAAATACATACTGATCCAGAATTAGCCAGAATGAAAAGAGTGAGAGATTCTATATCTGTAATCCCTCTCTCTCTCTCTCTCCCTCTCTCTCTCTCTCTCCCCCATCCTCTCAGCTGTGCCCCCACCACCACCCCCACCCCCAGGCTCAGGGGGCAGCTGCAGGCTGACCCCCCAGTCGTATCATTGATCTCCACCAGGGTCATGTGTCTCCTAACATCAGTGGGGACAGCTGGCTGCGACGGGTGGAGGTTCACATTCCTGACCAGTGGGATGAAGGACTGACCAAGGTCGTCACTGGGTTTCTGTGTCAGTTAACGTCAACCTAAAGACTTTTGGAGTCGACGTCCGGTCCCCACAGACGACTAACGGCCAATTAAAGCTGAGCATCAACAGGGTTTAATACGCTCTCCTGGTGTGAGGACGGTGACAAACAGCTGATTGGAGAAGAACAAGTCACATGATCACATTCTAGAACATTCTAGAACACTTAAAAAAAACATATATATGATCAGGGATGTCGGTCAGCTGATACGATCGTCTCGATCAACTCCTGGGTTTCACCAAATATGCTGGAATCTCTTGTGGTCCTGTGACATTTACTACAGTTTTGGGAGGAAACAGCTACATATATCAGGATCGGTTGATATCGTAATCAGACATTAGATATCGGCAAAGAGTTAGAATCGGACATCCCCAAATATGTTCATTAATTGTTTATGAAATTTAGGTGGAAGTTGAGCGTTCCTTTTTACTCCAGTACTAACGCTGACTCAGTGGATTAGCCTGTTCGTTTGTTTGCTAACATGCTAACGCTAATATTTATTTATGAAAATTTAGGTGGAAGTTGAGTGTTCCTTTTTACTCCAGTACTAACGGTGACTCAGCGAATTAGCTAGTACGTTTGTTTGCTAACATGCTAACGCTAATTCCAGACCAGTTCCAAAGCCCTAAGTCTCTGACCCAAGTTTTAGACCACTGTTCACCTTTGACCTTTAACCACATTTGAATCACAGTTGAACTTTGTCTCTTTAGAAGCTGAGAATTAAAAACAAACCTTTTGTCGTTTTACAACAACATTTGTTTTCCTGCACAGGGAGGTTCAAAGAACACGAGGAACAAAACATCAGCTGTTCTTGAACTGTGATGAAGAACGTGACGTCTTACCTCTCTGCTTTTCTCCACCTCTGATTGGAGGACCTGTTTGACCACCTCCAGCTGCTGAATCTTCTCACTCAGCGCCTCATTGGTCCACTCCAGGCGGGAGTTCTTCTTCTGCACCGCCTCCAGTTCGTTGTACAAGCGCAGCGACACGCTCTTGGCTACCTGCGAGCGAAGCAAACGACAGCGTGTTGTGGTTTTCATTCATCATCAGAACACAGTCTCCGCCCGGAGGCAGACAAAAGAACGGCAGCTTCGCTCCCAGAGGATCGGGATCAAAGAAGTCTGCCTCTTTGTGGCTCAGTTTCCTCCTGCAGCGTGTGGTCTACGCTGTCTTTGTTATCGTTGTCATTACGTTTCCTGTCTCTGTCGTCATGTGATGGAGTTTCACAAAGAATATTTTCCCAGCAGCCTCGGTGGCTTTTCCCCCCCACCCCCCACACACACACCATTCCCAGCAGGCTTTAAAACTGAACTTGAATCCACCTTCAGATCTTTTGGCAGATCTCACTCATTGACTTCACCGTGCTTCCCTGCGACAGCTCCGCGACCCCTACTTTGAGGACCCAGTGCCATGAGCTAAGTTTTGTTTGACTTCACTTTGTGCTCTGTAACAGTCAGTGGATCTGAGGCAGAGAAACTTTAGGAGGAGAAGTTGCGGCAGGAGTGACGAAGAGGAGGAGGTGAAGCTTCAGCTGTTGGGAATCCTTCATCACCGCAAGAACGTCACAGTCTGGTCTCCACACTCTGAGGCAGAACCGACCTTCAGTGGCTCTGATAAAGATCCCTGTGCTTTTATGACTGTGCCACCACAAAATTACACCTTGATGTTTTAAAAATATCAGCAGGATGAAGAGGAGGAGGAGGATGAGGGAGGATGAAGAGGTTTAGAGCTAATGACATTTTTGTGGCGTGACTTTAGCAGCGAGGAGAATTTTACAGCCCTGATTACAGTCCTTCATCACTGCTGAGTGTGCAGGGACAACCAACAGTTCCTGTGACTAATGTCAGTGGAAAGTTCACTTTCACGCCAGCGTTGAGAGAGAGAGAGAGAGAGAGAGAGAGAGAGAGAGAGAGAGAGGGTGAATCAGTGAAAGGAAAAGTTGTTTTGGGGAAAATCTTTTATCACACGGTTTCCCAAAAACGAGGGTGAGAAGGGGGAGGGTGAGGGGGGTGGGGGGTGAGGAGGACCTAGTATCCATCTGAGAAAAACGAGGGTGAGAAGGGTGAGGAGTGGGTGAGGAGGACCTAGTATCCATCTGACCTTGATGTCGTGCTCCAGGCTTCTGACCAGCTCCCCGTCCACCTGTCCGGTCTGAGCCACTCGGATGCTCCGACGCTCAGCCTTGCGCAGGCGGTACTGCAGGATGCGGCACATCTTATTGGCCTGTTCGAGCTGCAGCCGCAGCTCCTGCAGCTGGAACATCTCCTCCTCCTGGAACATGTCCCGCATCTCCAGCATCTCACAGCGGAGCTCCTCCAACTCGTCCTGACACAGAAAACACCGTCGGTTTGTGTTTTTACTACAAACAAAAAATGAATCCGAAGAATATCTAGAGCCCCCTAGAGGCCAGACGGTTGTTAAACAGTCCTGTTGTACTTATCACTCAGAGACTCTGATGACCCCGTGATGGTATGTGGTCAGATTGACCCTGAACGCAACAGAAGTTTAAACATGAAATCAAACTTACCTTCAGATACTCGTTTTCCGATCGTAAATCCTCCACCTCCCGGAGCAGGTCCTCGGCTGACTCCCCCATCATCAGCTCCACGAAGGTCCCCGAGCAGTTGCTCAAACCGAGGTTCCCTCCGGCGGCATCAGGCTGGACCGCACAGCTCCCCCTGCCTGTCTTTGCGCACGGGTTGCCCGGCTTGACGTAAGCCTTTCCGTCTATCCAGATTAAGTCGCGGTCACCGGTTGGGGAGTCGCGCTTGTTGCTCTCTGAGGGACACTCTGATGTCTCCGAGCTGCAGTCGGACGAGGACAGTTTCCCGGAGACGCAGCCAGAGTCTTTGCTCGTGTCCTCGGAAGCGTTGCTGGCATCGGACAGTTTCCTGCGGTTCTCCGCGCTGCCGCTGCAGGAAACTCTCCCCGAGGACGTCCCTGCGGGTTTTGACCTTTTCTCTCTAAAATTCCAGACACCTGACTGCGTTTCCTTGGCGCTGACTCCGCTCGGAGTTTCTTTCTTCTTCTTTTTGACACACACCGTCTGAGTCCTGCTCTGTTTCTGGCCGCGGAGCGCAGCGTTTGCGCTTTTGTCTTCGTCTCTGTTCATCACCAACTTTCCGCAAATACTGATATAAAAACGCAGAGTGTGTGAAATCGTCGTCTTTCTTTTCTCTGTTGCTTTAATGAAAATTGATTTTCTTCATTATTGTATCAATAAACCCAGAGATTTTTTGCTCCGGTGAAGTGTGTCTGACATCCAGCTGCCTCTCCTCAACTCTGAAGCTTCCCCACCGCGCACCAAGACACGCTTTTATCCCCAGTTTATGGTCGTCCTTTCAAAATAAAAGCCTGTGCCCAACCCTCGGTGAAAATGAATTAGCTAAAAAAATTACTTCCATATATTAGTCCTTGAACAGATTTAGATTTAACAATCATGTTATAATTTATAAAATAAAATTTTATAAAAAAACAACAACATTCGCCTTTAATGCAAAATTCACATTTTTGTATAATTGCATATAATTCGAAATCGATGAGTTCTGAAACGGGATTGATCTTTTTGTTTACTTTCAAAACAGAATTAATGTTTTATTTCCAAAACAGAAACAACAATCCTTTTTTATATAAAAGCGAAACATTGACTTGTGTCTGGATGGTTAAATCTCTGCATCAGCTAATTAATAAATAAATAAATAAATAAAAACTTGTATCACATTGTGAATCATCAAACATGTATATAATCATTTATTAATGCCGTTATTATTATAAATATCCACTGAAAAAGAATGCGTTTTAATGCCACCTAGTGGCAGATAAAGAAGTGCTTGGCTTTAACCAGCATCCAAACTAACCCGAACACGTCCCCGCAGTTTCAGTGACATGTTGTTGCATCATCATTGACGTTCAAAGAGTTGAAAGGATGCGGCGGTGAACAACAGGGTGAGGGCGAGTGAAGAGACCGATGGATTTAAACCGAAGTTCGTTAGTTTACAGTCACAGAATAAGGTAAAAAAAACTATAAAAGATAAAATAATAATGAATAATTAAAGATATCCGGTAGAACGGGACGGAGGCCGCGCGGTACTTTTTTTTATAAATGTATAAAGTTTCTATCTTTTGTCAACGTTCTGATGCGAATGACAATGAGATGCTGACGTTTCACTTTTTCATTAATGAAAACATTTTCCACAAATCTACGACTTTATTTTCGTAAACTTTTGTTAATATACGCCCGAAATTAGTCTCTAATATGTGGTAACAATTGCAACAACAACAATAGTAATAATAAATTTGAGTCTGACCATCTGCCCTTTCCAAATTCAAGGCTGTCGAGGGTGCGATCTGACTGGCGGATTGACCTGTCAATCACCGTGTCCTTACCGCCCACTTCCGGTTTGCGCTACGGGCAGCTTTGTCCCTGTTTATGGTGCTTTTCCCCCCCGAAGTTTCACATTTATGTACGGGTACTTTCACTTAAAATGTGTGTTAGACTTGGTGTCGGGTTTCTTCTCGATTCCGTCGCTAACTTTAAACTAAATTAAATTCCAACTACCTAGTTTTATTCCGCTGACACTAAATATCAGCAGTGATGCTAAAATGCTAATCAGGCGGCTAACGCTGTCCTGCTGGATGTTTTCTTGTTTTCATCACAGACCCTGTGTGTGTGTGTGTCCTGCAGGTACCGTGAGTGTGTGTCTGTGACACAGAGTGGTTGCGGGGTCGATGCCGGAGACATGGACTCAGTGTGATCCTTAGTTTTTTTTTCTCTGCTCAACATGAACAGCGAGGAAGAGTTTTACGACGCAGAGACAGGTGAGAAACGGACACATCTGGGTCTTCACTCCTGTTCACAAAGAATCTCCGGCTTGTTTTTCTTTTTCTTTTTTTAATAATTTTTTTTCTCATGACCATTGTCTTCCGGTGTTTTAGGGCTGGAGTCAGATGATTCATATGAGGTCAGTTTTAAAGATGTCCCCGCGACTGACGCCAAACATCTGGGACGGCGCAGGTGAGGACTTTTACAGGGGGACAAATACGGTTGACACCACAGTGTGGGACAGACAGTCCGACATGGGTGGGATAGATGGATGGAGAGTGCGGGGAGGGGTTCATGAAGGGAGGGACCGTTGGGATGCAAGGGTTTCCAGCAGCGAGTCACAACACATTCATCAACACCACAGTGACAGGCAGAACAATTAAATAATCGTCCACTAGGTGACAGCAGATTACAAAAAAAAAAAAAAACCTAAAAAAAAAAAAAAGAGCAAGTCAGAGCTGTTGAAGAAGAGCTTCAGGTGTTTCTTCATCCATGTGCAGTACGTTTTGTGGAACAATGGAATCAATGTGTACAAAGTACACAGTGTACTTCATTGGTCAGAGTATTACTCAATAAAAATGTCTGTCATAGAAAACACACAACTCTACTGGTGTAAGGGACACATTTTTTTGGACTAAATTCCTGAGTAAAAGTATAAAGTACTCCTAAAAAGTCTTTCAAAATAAATAAGAGATAAAATACTTTGTACTACTCCAACCACCTAACATTAAAATATATGATTAAAGGTACATTCAGATGATTTTTTTTTCAGAAAGTCCAAGCTAATGCTCTCAACAGAACGTGTGTGTGTGTGTGTGTGTGTGTGTGTGAACCTGGGGTCGGTGCTACGTCATACGTGTTTTCACATGTGTGGACAGATCAGTCTGGTGCAGCCACATTTTTCACATGTCAGACCATTAGCCCGGCTGCTGTGAACGTGTCTGTGTAGCTGCAGTCTGTGGTCATACCTCGGGAGGACATTTTAGTCTTTTTGGAACCGTTTCCTGTCACAACAACTCACAAAACACTTACTTTGGTTCCAATGTGCTCCAGGAAAACGCTCCCGAGTGAAATGATCTCCAGGAACAACTTCAGCCTGTGGAGTATCCTGAAGAAATGCATCGGCATGGTGAGTACTAGAACATGGAACGGTTCGGTTTGAGCCGGTACGACTTGGTCATCAACATGCTGTAATGTGCAATATTTAAACATCGACATATATAAAAACTATTTTTTTTTTCTGCTTCGTGTCCTAACAGGAACTGTCCAAGATAGCCATGCCAGTGGAGTTCAATGAGCCGCTGAGTTTTCTGCAGAGAATATCAGAGTACATGGAACACACTCACCTCATTCATAAAGCCTGCACCCTGTCTGACTCCGTAGACCGCCTGCAGGTAGAGCCTACGGAGGAATCTAGAACAAGTCTGCTCAGTAGAACACAATGAACAGGACAAGATATGATTTAGTGCAGAAATATTATTGTCAACGTCAGTAAAACAGTTCTTTGTTGTTGTTTTTGTTGAACAGTGAGATCATTAGTTCACTGGTTGATACCAGGTGCTGCATATTCCTCCCCCTGGTGTATTGATTTATTTTATTTTTTAACAGATTCACTGGTTTAGTAAATGTTTACACCTGCCTAAGACTTTTGCAAATTCACTGTACATGGCCAAACAAACTAACATTTTTAATTAAAATTTTTGAAGCATTCAACTTACATGTGATGATTGTTAATAACTGCGGCTGTGATTCTGTTGGTGTCTCCGGTGACAGGTCGTCGCAGCCTTCGCTGTTTCAGCCGTGGCATCTCAGTGGGAGCGAACTGGAAAACCCTTCAACCCGTTACTCGGGGAGACCTACGAGCTCGTACGGTACGGAGTCGCTGTCGCTGACGGACCGTTGACGTTTAATTAGAGAGGAAAGATTTGTCTGAGATTTGATTTGTGTTGAAGGGAGGACGAGGGGTACAGACTGATCTCGGAGCAGGTGAGCCACCATCCTCCCGTCAGCGCCTTTCACGCTCAGTCACTGAAGCACGAGTTTGAGTTCCACGGCTCCATCTATCCTAAACTCAAGTTCTGGGGGAAGAGTGTGGAGGCTGAGCCCAAAGGCACCATGACTCTGGAGTTACTGAAGTGAGTGGTTACTGCAGTACTCACTGCAGTATTTACTGTCTGTTATACTCACACACGATGATGATGTATTTCACTATAAACATTTGTCAAAACCTAACAGCTTTGTCAAAGCTAATAGCTAACTAAAAGCTTGCGATAACTACTGATAATAGTACTGCAACCTTGGAATATCTGCAGATAGCAGTACTTTCTGATACTCAGTATCAGATTACTCTGTCTGGTTAAAATCTGAAGGAAATACAGTAGGAAAAGGAGGTCACAGCCGCTCAATGTTGCCTGATATTAGCTAAAAAAAAAACATTGTTTCCCAAAGACTGGGTCACGACCCTCAGGTGGGTTGCAAGATTTTTTTTTTGGGTCATCTCGAATGTTAGCTAGGAGTTTACGAATAATGTTGCAAATGTTTGTGAGTTTTGAAATATGAGTCCCCAGAAAAAAAAAAGTTTGTCATTGTCGCCACCTATTGGCTGACTGTTGAATTTGTTTCAGTAATTTCTATTTTTTTTTTTTTCCATCCAGACATAAAGATGTTTTCACCTGGACGAACCCAGTGTGCTGTGTGCACAACATCATCCTGGGGAAACTGTGGCTGGAGCAGTATGGAGTGGTGGAGATAGTCAACCACAGGTGTGTGTGTGTGTGTGTAGAAGGAGCCCACCGACCAATCAACGCATTCAACACCACAGTCACCCAGACTGACACACAATAATGTGTATACATATAATCCACTGCAGCATGGGTGGGTAAACTCTTTGGCTCACGGGCCAAAATGAGGTTCAAAATGTGACCGTCGGGCCGGTTTGGTACAGGTCGGATGTCGAAATATCACAGGTCGGATGTTGAAATAATATGAACAAAATGTACGAGATTAGAGAGTCTGCCACCACTGACATCAGTGTTTACCACACACTGTACCAGTGGTGGTGGGCCGGATTAGAAAACCCAGCGGGCCGTATCTGGTCCACGGACCCTAGTTTGCCTCTGAACTTTATTTAAAACACTGTAAGTTTCTTAACTCTTAACAAACTTCATTCAAATGTCAATTCTATAATTAAAATTAATTTGTCCTTCCTGCCTCCCCTCCCTGCCATAGTTCTGGGCCCTTCAGGGGGGCCGACCCCTATTTTGGGAACCACTGCAGTATTAAAAAAAAAAAAAAATCAAACCAGTGCTTTTCGTTCTTTCCTCCATGTTTGTCTTCGCAGCACAGGAGATAAGTGTGTGTTAAACTTCAAGTCGTGTGGGATGTTCGGGAAAGAGCTGCACAAAGTCGAAGGTTACATCCAGGACGTGAGGTGAGAACCCGAGGTTCTGAACCGTCGAGCGCTCGTTCACTTTTCCCAGTTTTTGACCCAGTGTCGTACGTCTCTCTGCTCTGACACCAGTAAGAAAAAGCGCTGTGTGATCTACGGGAAGTGGACAGAGTGCATCTACAGTGTGGACCCCAAGGTCTACGAGGCCTACAGGAAGTCAGGAGGAGACCCCAAGAAGACCAAACAGGTGAGCGGCGGTTGACCTGTGGCTGTGTTCCGTCGATAACAAAATTTGAATTTTTAATATTTTCTTAAACGGTTTCTTTTCCTCTCACGAACACGTGCAGTGGCTTTAGTCCAAGGTAAGGTCAAAGTGTCCTCGGTCCCTGTCGTGTGATGCTGCTGCTGCTGCTGCTGTTGTTTGGTTTGGTTTGGTGTTCAGATGTTCAGAGTGCAGTGTGTGAACCGGTCGCTGCCGACACTGAGCTTTACCGCCGTGTCGTGACACGCGTCGGTGCTTGACGGACATGTGACAAATGTGTTGGACGTGGTCCTGTCTGTGGACGCATGTGGTCTGTGCACTGAGACAGTCTGAGTCAGCCTTCCTGATAGTGTGTGTGTGTGTGTGTGTGTAGGAACACAGCTCTGCAGGTCAGGATGCAGACGAGATCCCAGAAGTTCAGGAGACGGTGACTGTGATACCAGGAAGTGTGTTATTGTGGAGGATAAAACAAAGACCCTCTCACTCGGCACAGGTCAGTCACAGCACCACCTTTACCACACACACACACACACACACACATCTGGCAGACACTTCTATCCAAAGCCACTGAGCAGAGGAGAGTCAACTATCAAGCATGTGGTTCCTCTGGGAATCGAACCCAGGACTCTCTGCTCCCGAGGCAGACGTACCAACCCACACACACAAACTTCTGCAGTTTCTCCACTGTGGTCAACACACAAAAAAAATTAAAAATTGAAAATCATTACCTTTGGAATCATTAGAGAAGAAAGAAAAGAAAAAGAAAATGAACACCAGGAATATTGGACTGAGAATTGGTGAGAAAAAAAATCAATAGTGATATAGAAAATCATATACGGTATCGTGAAATGAAATATCTCAATATTTCAGTCTATACGGTATCATGAAATGAAATATCTCAATATTTCAGTCTATCAACATTTTCTTACATACGTAGTACTGCCCATGTACCATGATTGGTTTGCGTACCCTAGTTTAAGAACCCAGTGAATTTCAGGACGCCTGTTTTTGTTTTTTTCCTGTGCAGATGTACAACTTCACCAGCTTCGCCATGACTCTGAACGAGCTGGAGTCGGGCATGGAGAGGCTGGTGGCGCCCACAGACAGCCGACTGAGGCCCGACATCCGCGCCATGGAGAACGGAGACATCGGTAACGCAGACCTCGCTGCAGAACTTCTCACGGACAGGAATTAAAGTTCGGAGTCGTTTACTTTCTAACGTTGTGTTTTCTAGATGCGGCGAGCAGAGAGAAAGAACGGCTGGAGGAAAAACAACGGGCGGTGCGGCGGGAACGCTCCAAGAGCGAGTGGTCAACTAGGTGTGTATCCTCTGGGGGGGTCGGGGGGGGGCATCAAGTTCTAACAGCAAACATGCAATACCTGCAGTAAACCACTAGGGCACAGTGGGGCCTACAGTCTGACAGGGTCAGTTTTTAGCCTTTGTGTATGACAGGAAAGTCAGCATAAAGGCTAAAATGCTAAAACTCTTTAAGCTTTTTCTACGCCATCTATTGGGGAAATGTGGGTACTGCATTTGTTTTATAAATAAAAGATTTTATTCACTCTTTTATCCAAAGCGACTTACAAGAGGAGGATTATCAATCAAGAGTCCTCTGGGAATCGAACCCAGGACTCTGCTTCCAAGGCAGGCATTCTAACCACTGCACTATGCACACACTTAATGATAATATAAATTAATAATATAATCTATGCACACACAATGATAATATAAATTAATAATATAATTTCGACAAGTTTGGCGGGCCAGATTAATCCAGCCCTCGGGCCGTAGTTTACCAATGCCTTCACTAGGGGCAGCGTTGAAATTTAAATTAAAACATGGCTGAATTTATTTTGGAGTTGAATTAAAAACTCCCATAAGATAAAAACCTAATAAAACAATTCATAGTAAATGACCGAACTACCGCGAAACCGACGTGAACTCTGTCAGAACCAAACAACACTTCAGAACCAGACCGTATTAAACAAACATAAACATAAACATCTATAAAATCCTCCTGGTTTTTTTGTTTTCTTCAGGTGGTTCCAGCTGGGAACCAACCCTCACACTGAGGCCGAGGACTGGCTCTACACAGGTGGATACTTTGACAGGAATTACAGAGAGTGTCCCAACATTTACTGACATAGGATTAAAGTCGGGCGTGTGGGACTCGGTGACCGCGGTGAAACGTGATTTAAATGTCAGATTATCTGTGACTGACTGTGAAAATAAACCACTGGAAAAATGTGATTTAAAAAAACAAACAAAAAAAGGAGGATAGTTTAGACGTTTCCCACTGAAAACGTAAACAGCAAACATCTCCGTCTCTATAATCCCTAATCCCTGAGATTGACATTAGTCGTATAAATTTCACCAGTGAAGACAACGGTGTGATCACATCCTGACTGCAGCACAAAACAAAGGTCGGCGTTATAGGCAATATATTTTCACATGTATGCTGTGCAAAAGTTCAGGCAGGTGAATACATTTGAGATTTAACCCGATGTTGTTGTTTCCTCTTTTTAAGTAATATGCAGATATCGTCCTAACACTTAATTTCCGATATCAACCGATACAGGCCTGGTAATATTTATTTATCTGTACAAACCACTGTATGAGTATGAGATTAATTAAATAAGATACAATGCTGCCCTCTAGTGACTTTCACTTCAATATACAGCCGTTTTTTTCCCCATAACTATTTTTAGTTCATACATCATTTGGGGAAACCGAGGCATTGCGTTATCGGGTTTTCATTATCAGTGGGAAAAAACGATAACGATGTTTTACAGATATTACATAATTATGCTAATATCGGACCGATATTATCGGACATCCCTAAAAAAGCTTTTCAACAGCATTAATGTTTTCCAGCCTTCCTGGACTACATGGTGGCATGCTGGTCCAGCAGCTCGGCTGCACGGCACATCTATGGGCCACGACCCAGGTGTTTTCAATTGTAAACAGTAAACGTATACACCTGTCTCGAACTTCTCTGCCGTACTACAGTTTAGGTACTCGGTTATCTGATCTTCCCTCTAGACTTTTGTAAAGTGTCATCCAGATATCAGGGGAAATTCACAACTATTTTTTTATATGTAGCCTGTAATTATATTAGTTTTAATATTTGTTGTGATGTAACACACCTGATACATCGTCACACACCAGTGTTTAGAGACGTGTATAATAAATGTGAGAGTTGTGAGAGCTTTACACTTTGTTTCAAGGCATATGGGTTTCAACAATATATATGTATAAATATACATACATATATGTATATATATATACATATATATTTATACATATGTATATATTATATTTGTGTATATATATACACACATATATAACATATATGTATTTAAAAATATATACACATATATGTATTAATGTATGTACTGTATATATATGTATGTATATATATATATATATAATATGTGTGTGTGTGGAGAATATGGTTAACCTTGAGCTAAGATTTGTGCTACAGTGAGCTAGAATTTGACACTAACAAATGTATGAAATGAAAATAACAGTTTTTTTGCAGTGACCGTTGTACTGTACAGAAAAGGGCGACAAAAAAAGCACAAAATACTTAAAGCCGTTTGAATAAAAGCCATGTTTTAAAAACTCCTTATTAAAGCCATACGTACAGAGAGAGGTCAGAGGTCAGAGGTCAGACACAGTGTAGTGTTTGGAGTCAGAACTGCAGTGACGTCATGATACTATGCAACCTGGTCAGACTGTTTTCCACTGGTGAAAACGTAGAGAACCGTGACTTCCCTCAGAGACAGAAGTAACTGTGTACAAACAAGTACTGCACATATAGTTGGGTTTCTAAGCACAACACCATACTGCAGTAAACTGCACACCCCCACTGCTCCCCCCGTCTGACCTCATCCCATCCTTCAGCTGCTCTTACGACCTAAATACGAAGCACTTTGTGATTGACGTACGTTCACAGACACGGACTCAGACCAGCGGTTGAGCACCTGTACCTAATGCTGTTGTCCATCTACACTCGTGCATTTCAAAAATGTTTACATCCGATGTACACCTGTCTGTCCTGCCGTCTGTACTGTAAACCACTCCTCACCTTATGGATACAAAGTGGATTTAAAAAAAATAAATCATGTTAAAGTGCAGTAAGTTACAAGTTTAATTGTTTTTTTAAAACCAGTAAGCTGTACTTTTTTTATATATATTTACATATATGTATGTATTGATACATACATATATCTACATACATATGTGCAATATATTAATATATACATGAATATATAAATATATACATACATGTAAATATATATACTATATACATACATACAATATGTGTACATATACAGATATGCAAATTAATTGTGTAGTATTTTATATATAGATATATATGCACATATACTAATATGTATTGTTAAATTATATACGTTTTCTAATTAAATATTTTAATTATATTAATTATTTAAACTAATTTTGTAGTAAAACAGAACCATGAAGGTCATTATTATTATTATTATTATTATTATAAGTGAGCGTTCTGTATTGCAATCACGTGGTATTGTGTCTCCTGCTCGGAGCATGCGCGATTGAAGCCCTTCGACTGACACACTCTCCGACCAACCAGAGTCGTCTGCTGGTGTTCGAGCCTTCTGCCGCTAGACGTTCATTCAGAGAGAACTGTGAGTAAAAAATAAATAAAACCGTTTTATTTCCTACGTTCTGCGGTTGTCGGCTCCACATCGTAGCCGTGTTTAGTTGTCGCGTGTTATTCGTACACGTGCGGCCGCGGGCGTCATGTTTAAGAAATAGCGTTAAAATGAGGCCAAAGGCCCGCGGCAGCTGCAGACGCACAGTCACCAGTGTCTGCCGTCACTTCGTTCACGATGCACCGATATCTGTTGACATCGTCCTCTGTTTTAGGTTTGGATGAAACCTTTAAACCTGCGACGTCGTTTTACCGCCGTCATTTTAGCTGTAAAAATAAATATGTTTAATTTACTATTTTCTCCATAACGTTCGCATTAAAACCAGCTGCCGGCAGTAAAAATAAATATGTTTAATTTACATTTTCTCCATAACGTTCGCATTAAAACACCGGCTTTTGGCCCAGGTTGATTTGGATTCTTTGGGTTTTTATTGTATTGTTACGTAGATTTAAAGTTTTATCGTTTGTTTTCTTTTCTTATTTTTTTCTACATTATCTGTATTTTTCACTGGTTGATTGTCTGTACAGGTGATTTACGGCTGTTTCAAATTAACCATAATTAATGGATTCAAACGATGCTGTGTGTGTGTGTACGGTGACACTGGTGGTACTTGGGCTCCCTCTAGTGTTTCGGAGGAGGTATTGAGAATATAATACAATTTTAAGGAGCCAATTCTCTTCATGTTCTGGCCTTGGTGTTAGCACCAAATGGGGGGCGGGTCCATATTTAAAAATAAGAAGAACTAGTAGTAGTAGTAACTATTAGTAGCGGTAGCAAAAGTACTATCAGCAGCAATAATGGCACTGGATGTAATATCGGTAATAGTAGTAGCTGTAACATTAGTAGTAGTAGTAGTATTACCACAAGTAGCAGTAGAAGCAATAGCAAGGTAGTTGCAGTAGAAGTAGCAGAGGTCGTAGCCGAAGCTGTAGCTAATAGTAGTAGAATAAGTTGTAGCAGCAGCAGTAGCTCAAGCAGTACTACTACTAGCAGTACTAGTAGTAGTAGTAGTAGTAGTAGAAACAAAATTACTAGTTGCCGGCTCTGGTTACAGACGTAGTAACACCAGCAGAAGTTATAGCAGTAGTAGAACTACGACTTTTGTAGTAGTAGTAGTATTAGCAGTAGCAGCAGTACTACTAGTAGTAGCCAAAACATTAGCAATACTGGTAACAGTAGTGGCAGTAATATTAGCTCGTAGCCTAAATTTCCCATCTTCTTCTCCTCCTCCTCCTGGTGCAGCTGCTCCATGCTGGTCTTCCTCAGTCCTCCTCCTCCTCCATCAGTGTCTCCGTCTCCTGCGTCATGGCCTCTGGAGCTTTGTTCCCCAGCCTGGTGTCTGGGTCTCGCGGCTCCTCCATCAAGTACCTGGTGGAGTTCCGGGCGGGTAAGATGACCATGAAGGGCAGCACCGTGACCCCTGACAAACGCAAAGGTCAGGTGTACATCCAGCAGACGGACGACTCGCTCATCCACTTCTGCTGGAAGGATCGGACAACCGGGAACGTGGACGACGTAGGTGACGCCCACTGGTTTCTCCTGGTTTGGTGTTGAACGTCTTTTTTTTTCTCAGAGGTCAAAAATGTTCCTCCTCTCTTCAGGATCTGATCATCTTCCCTGATGACTGCGAGTTCAAACGGGTGAACCAGTGCACCACCGGACGGGTCTACGTGCTGAAGTTCAAGGCCGGGTCCAAAAGGCTTTTCTTCTGGATGCAGGTGTTGTACCACACACACAACAGTCCCAGCTTTAGTCTCATGATGTAGTTGTAATGAGGATCAACAGCCTGAAGGTGATGCTGACGAGCAGTGTCTTTCCAGATCACCTCATTACATGACGTCATTATTTCACTTCATTTGTTGAGAGACTCGTTTCTTCCGTGATCCCAGGAACCAAAGACGGACAAAGACGAGGAGTTCTGTCGCAAAGTCAACGAGTATCTGAACAACCCTCCGATCCCTGGAGCTCTGGGCAGTGGCAGCAGTGGAGGTCATGACCTTTCAGCCCTGGGAGGTGAAACTGCAGTTTCTGTTTGTGTCTGATTTGAATGATTGAAATATTCATCTGGGAAAAAAAGTCAAGAAAAGTATGAAAATGAATCTTGGTGGAGTCGGTGGATTTCAGACTTTGTTGTTGTTGTTGTTGTTAAGGCGAGGGTGGCCTGCAAAGCCTTCTGGGTAACATGAGTCACAACCAGCTGATGCAGCTCATCGGACCAACTGGACTGGGCGGCATCGGTACGGACAGCCGTTGGTGTGATTGGTATTTGATCTTGGGAGGCGAACACGTATGTGGTTCAAACATGTGTTCCCTGGTCATCAGGTGGTCTTGGTACCCTGGCGGGTCCAGGTCTGGCCAACCTCCTGGGGAGTGGCAGCAGCAGCAGCAGCAGCAGCAGCAGCGGCAGCAGCAGCTCCACGTGGTGATCTTCTAACACGTAACCCTTTCAGGATTAGGGTCTCGGGGGAACCTCTCACACATCCTCACTTATTACTGAAAGAACTGGGAATTGAACCAACAAACTGATTGCATTGCTTTTAGGCAAGAGAACTAACCACTACGACCGTCTAATAAACAAAAAAACTGGATTCTAACGATATGGTTCTATAATCTAGCAGTTATCATGTCGGCTTACACAGCTGCTTTACACGCAGAAGGTCCTGGGTTTGAGGAACTACATAATTGGCGCCACCAAGTGGCAGCCTGTTGCAACAGACCTGTTGTTAATGGAACAATTTCCCCAGTATGGAATCAATATAATTCAAATAATTATTATTATTATTTTATAAACTATTGTAAGGATTTTTTTATAAAAATATATTTTATGATTAAAAATAAAAAAAAATACAATTTTTTTTCTTAGTGTTTTTTACTCATGATAACTGATATCTTTCTATTTTTGTATCTTTTTGTACAATTATATTTACATTGTCATGGAGGGAGGGAGGGGGAAAGGAAGGGGAGGGGCAGGGGGCATGGGGTTAGACGTCAGTTAGTCGTCAGTTAGACGTCAGTTAGTCGTCAGTTAGACGTCAGTTAGTCGTCAGTTAGACGTCAGTTAGTCGTCAGTTAGACGTCAGTTAGTCGTCAGTTAGACGTCAGTTAGTCGTCAGTTAGACGTCAGTTAGTCGTCAGTTAGACGTCAGTTAGTCGTCAGTTAGACGTCAGTTAGTCGTCAGTTAGACGTCAGTTAGTCGTCAGTTAGACGTCAGTTAGTCGTCAGTTAGACGTCAGTTAGTCGTCAGTTAGACGTCAGTTAGTCGTCAGTTAGACGTCAGTTAGTCGTCAGTTAGACGTCAGTTAGTCGTCAGTTAGACGTCAGTTCAAACTCAGAGCTTCACCACAGTCTTGATCTTCACATATTAAACAGAACCGACAGCTGACTTTGTTTCTCCCCCTCCTCCTCTCTCTCTCCCTCTTCCTCCTCCTCTCTCTCCTCCTCTCCCTCTTCCTCCCCCCTCAGTCCTTCCACAGCTGTCACCCCCACCTCTACCTTTGCTACCAGCCGCCTCAGCACCTCCCAGGTGCCGACCACTCCCATCACTCCCGTTGCCACGACGGCAGCCTCGCCCACGCCCACACCCACCACCTCCTCCTCCCCCCCTCCCACTGTGACCTCCCTGACGGCAGGAGCAGCGGCCAACCCGGCACAACCCATCCAGCTGAGAGACCTGCAGAGCATCCTGGCCACCATGAACGTGCCGACCAGCAGCCAGGGAGGTGAGCGCGGCACCAGTGGGCTAGGCTAGGCTAGGCTAGGCTACGCTACGCTAAACACAACTTTATCGATACAGCAGCAGCAAAAAGACTTGACAAAAGCTGAAACAACGAGACGTATATTTAATAAAATTAGAAAAAAAAGAATGATATTTACACTGCTCAACCACTGGAGGCACCATTCTCTTGGCTTTATTACAGAATTTTTTCACTGCAATTTATGGAGTCATAGTGTAAATGGTTTGGCTCTACCTGCCATGCAGAAAACCCATGGTGAAAACCCACCTCATCCCTGTTGGGGGGGGGTGGGAGGGGGCCAGGGGGGGCCTGCTAAATACCAACGCTAACAGATTAAACGTCTTTGTGTTGTTTCTGATGTTAAACGGTTTCCGTGTCATTCACAGTGGACCTGGCCAGTGTCCTGACCCCTGAGGTCATGGCGCCCCTCCTGGCCGACCCTGAGGTGCAGCAGAGACTCATCCCCTACCTTCCCTCCGGAGAGTCTTTACCTCAGAGTTCAGAAGAGCTTCACAACACGATCAGTTCACCGCAGTTCCAGCAGGTGACGCTCAACTCTCTGCCCGAGCTTAACACTCACTTTTACACTGAAAAAAACCCTAAAAAAAATAAACCTGAGGCCTCAGTTAAAGTAGAAGTACACGAAAAAAATGAACCTCCACTTTTCTCCTGCAGGGGGGGCTTTACATTCATTAATTCATTCATATACTACAGCTTGATTATTCTGAGGGTTTCTGGGAACTGAGTTCAGTCATTAGACCAAAGTGAATGAAATCCTGTGTTTCCTACACCACTGTGTGAGGAGGTGAAAACGCCATACATCAGGTGCTATACTGCCACCATGTGGCTACAGGGTGCTCTCACCGTTGCAGCCCTGATTAAACCACAGCTACAATGTTCAAATCACAAATCACTCACCAAAACAAACTCTCCTAGTGTTGGTGTTTCCTGACGTAAAACTTATTTTCAAGAGATTTATGAAATATATTATATGTTCTCCTCTTGGCCTTGGTTAATCCAAGTTAATCCAAGTTAATCCAAGTTAATCCTGCTAACCTTCAACCTAACCTCACATCAGTTTTTAAATATTAATTTTTTACGTAAATGTAACAACCTTCAACGTTTTTGCATTTTTTTACGTAAATGTAACAACCTTCAAAACAAGAGGACACAAGAAAATAAATATGAAAAGGCAAATAAACCTCAGATATGAACTGTTGGTGAAAACAGTATTTTTGTGGTTTATAATTAAAAAAAAAAAATCATTCCAATTTATTCATTTCATTCCTTCTTTGACGTGAATTTCTAAAGCAGTGGTTCAACAGTTCTACTGAAACAGTTCTGTGTTTTAAAGACTCGACCTCTGACACAGACATTCTCTGGTCGCAGCTTTGACGTCCCACGTCTCTGTCCCGAGGACCGGGGATCACGTGGAGACAAACGTTCTGTGTTCACTTAAAACCAGAACTTCACTCACTCCACACTGGTGTTGTTCTGTCCTACAGCGCCATCCTGTGGCCTTTCCTGCTTCTCTAACTGTGTTTTTGTCTCTGCAGGCCATGAGTTTGTTCAGCAGCGCTCTGGCGTCTGGACAGCTGGGTCCGCTACTGAACCAGTTTGGTTTGCCCGCCGAGGCCGTGGACGCGGCCAACAAAGGAGGTGAGTGTTCACCTTTCTTTACTGACTTTTGAAAAGTTGATTTATCAGCCGAATAATTTGAAAATATAAAGTTCAAGACTTTTTTTTTTGTTGAATTTCAAACAAAAATATTTATCGCAAACAAATTGTGTATAACCACTCCTCCACCAAACGGATCTAAAATCTAACATTAAGTGGAGAGACTCAGAGCTGTTGAAGATTTTGTGTCTTTCTTGAATTCCTGAGAGTATGTAGGCGTTGTGTTCAACTAAACAGGTCGAGGTTTTTACACTAAGAAAACAGTGCATAAAATGAGACATTTTGTTGGTGCGGTGTGGGCGAGTGGAGGGGATATAGTTTATGTATATATATATGTGTGTGTGTGTGCGTGTAAGAAGTGATACGAAATATATTTTTTGGTAATTAAAGACTTTTGCCTTTCAGACGTGGAGGCCTTTGCCAAAGCCATGGAGACTAAGACAAAGCCGGAGCAGGAGGACGGCGACTCCAAGGACAGGAAAGACGACGAAGACATGAGCTTGGACTGAGACGTATGGATTATTTACAAAAATGTTTATATTTATTTAAGCGCCGTTACATTGGTTTTATTATTGTAGTATTTAAAGTTAAACAGCGTGAGAATTCCTCCTAGCCGTTCACCCCGTTCAGTGGTATTTTTAATTTAAAATGATTTAACGAAACGCTCCCTCGTTGCATGACGGCTTCGCTAACACCAAGAGTAAAGTGTCGAGAAACAAACTCGTCTCGTTTGTTCATTTCATCTACGCGTCAACATTTATCTGGAGAATTTAAATACATTTTAAATTTAAAAAATTTAAATTATTCAATTGCGCTACTCTACCAGTGACTGACGAGTTAGAAAGTTAGAAAAAAAACTCTTTTCATTCTCTGAAAATATATTTGTAAAATCCAAGGTTTACTATGTAAACAAAGAGGGTTTCACAGCGTCTTGTTTAAGCATCACAAGAGAAATCCTGTCCCTGTAGTACATATGCCAGGCCTGTATGTGGCACTAACTAACATTAAACAGGAAGTTCAGAAAAAATGGTAAAACAAAATGGTGCGTACAAAACTCTCAAACTGTAAACAAACTTGGGAGCGAAAATACAGAGATGGCTAACTGTCGAACACCAGATAGCCTAACTATCGTGGTTATATAGTGTAGCGGTTAGCATGCTTGCCTCAGAAGCAAAGAGTCTGGGGTTCGATACCCAGAGGAACCACAGGTTTTTTTACGTACGTAACTCGTATGTAAAACCGTATCTCAGTCAAAGCAAAATTCAAAAACCAAGTGACGGTGGAAGAATTCAGTCAATGTTTAACCAAAAACTCAGGTTTTATTCTCAGTGTCCAGGAACAACAGCGCTACATGTTAAAATCTGCAGAAATCCTCCGTTTTAACTTTTGTAAACAAAACAAAACTTTGTTAAAGATTTTCAACAGCTGCATAAAACAGTAACGTGAAGGTGAAAAACACACGAACGGCAGGACTACGTCAACGTCACCGTGGTTTCAGGCACTTCTTTCATTCGGTCGGTGTCGACAACAATGGCACAAAATCCTGGAGTCAACGTTAGAAAGTCGACTCCAACACTGTACAGTTACTCACTCGAACAAAACCAGGTGTAAAACTGCTCCAAATGTTTAACATAAGTTATGATTAAAAAAACCCAAATGATTACAGGACATAAAGCGTGAGCTCCAGCAGGACAAAGACTTACGTCTCAGTGCATTTAAAAAAGAAATCCCTGAAAAATGACATGAAAAAAAATCCGCCTGCTGTTTCTCTGACTCAGACACAGCCACAGTATATATTTATGAATATATTAAAACTGTCAAAGTATTTTAGCACAGTTTCCAACCATGAACACACAGCTGCCTCGTGAATATAATTCTCCGTTCGACAACAAAATAAATACATCAACATGCGTGACGTTACAGTACAAATACATTCGTAAGATCTCCTCCAATCAGACGTCAGTAGTCCGGTGCGGGCTAAACAGCTAAAATGCTCCCGTGTCACAGTGGCTTGATAAAAAGGCGTGTACAAAAACAGAGCTGTTCTTCTTTGCTAGAAAAAAGGTGCCGGCGAGGAGTGTCACAGAAAAACGGACAGAAGAAAACACTGCCACGGAGCGGAAATACAGGTCACCACGAACGTCTCTAACGTAGAGCTCACACTGGGTCACCATGGAAACGGCACACGACACACACACGTGGAGACACACACGCCAGTTTCCCATTAAAATGCCACTCATGTGAGTGCAGTACCATCTTTTCAACTACATAACATTAAGAGGGGCGCTGTTTCACACACGGGGGGAAACACTGGACACACACTGATGATGGTGTCGTCACACAGTCTTAAATACAAACCAGTGAGAGAGAAAAAAACAGCTTCTTCTGAGTGAATCAACTCAGACTAAAGGGAAATAAATAGAAACACACAGACACACACACACAGACAGGTTTAAAGGGAAATAAATAGAAACACACACACACGTACAGGTGCTGGTGTGACCCCTGACACCTCTAACCCTGCTGCACCAGCCTGCGGTAGTGAGGCATGACCTTGTTCTCAGGGAGGTACAGTCCCATCTCCAAGGCAACGAGAACAGGAAACTCCAGAGGAATCAACTCCCGTCGGTTGATACGGAAACGCTCCTCCAGCTTCTGCTCGTCCAGGTGGGAGAACGCAGCGGGAGGGCGCGATGAAACGTTAAAATGATGTTGGAGAAACAGATGCAGTGAGGTGGGATGCCACAAGGGGGAGTTGTCAATAAGAAGTTAAATGTTTTTATTAATATGACCACTCATGGAATAAGGTGGGTCTTTTATTGATAACAGATTAGAGGTCTTGAACCCTGGTGGTCTGCAGAGGTACTGCAGGAGGGTCGTGATAAGTTTTGGTTGATTGAGGCAATTTTAAAATAAAAAGTGTTTTATATATATATATATATATGCACATATATACATATATACACACATGTGTATATATATACACATATATACACATATATATATATATACACACACATGTGTATATATATACACATGTGTGTATATATGTATATATGTGCATATATATACACATGTGTGTGTATATATATATATGTGTATATATGTGTATATATATACACATGTGTGTGTATATATATATATATGTGTATATATGTGTATATATGTGTATATATGTGTATATATATATATATAAAACATCAGCATATAGTAAAGTAAGGGAGTTATTTTCTGACAATAATTTCCTAAAGTTATTGCTCAGCCCACGTGTCCTTCATGGTTTTAAACAGCAGATTCAGCAGAAACTGAGTAACAATAAACAGACAGTGTTGACTAAATAAAACTGACGACTGATTTTTTTTTTTCCCACTGCCTAAGGTTTGGTTTTTCTGACATAATTCAACCTGTGCTTCTTTTCTAAGTCCATCAGTACGATCCCTTTATATATATGTGTGTGTGTGTGTGTGTGTGTGTTAATGTACTCACATCAATCAGCTGTTTCACTTCAGGTTTCCTCAGATCGCTGCTGATCTTCGCAGCCAGCAGCACGCACGCCGCCGCCACCAGCTTCCTGTTCTGCTTGTTGAGGCGGCCCTGCAGCACCAGCTTCTCAAAGTAAACAAACGCCATCGCTGTGGTGACGGGCTGAAGTCCACACTCCTCGCTCACCACCCTCATCTCTCTCTTCAGGCTGGGGGGAGGCAAAAAGGGGAAATTCAAAATGGACTCTCAAAATGACCTCCAGGGGGCGGCGTAAGGGAGGGGGTCGTTAAATCTAATATTCGTACCTTCTGATCTTGCTCAGCGTCAGCTTGATGTGAGGAAACTTCTCCTTGAACGTGTCGTTCATGTCCTTCTTCAGGTCACATGGTTTCACGTACTCGATGACCGTCGTCTGCAGCGAAGTCAGAACCAACAACAGAACAATCAACGAGGCAACAAAACCAGCTGTCGGGTTTAAATTACACTGTTGAAATAAAGTGTAATGGAGTTTTGAAACATTAGCCTTAAGTGGGTTGACATGCGGGGGGGGGTCAAAACAGTTCCATCTATAAAGGGAAGTGGGGGTGTGGTAGTTAAAACATAAATCCAACTCCTCACCACATATGATGCAAAAATCAGAACTCTCTTGTGTCTGCCACACGGCCACTGGGGGTCGCTGAGGAGGTAGGGGTCGTAGTCTGCCACCTCTTCTACATCTGGAGAACAATAGAGAGTACACAGATGAACAACAGACTGACTGACTGACAGACTGACTGACTGACTGACTGACTGATAGACTGACACAGACTGACAGACTGACAGACAGACAGACTGACAGACAGACAGACAGACAGACAGACTGACAGACAGACTGACTGACTGACAGACAGACTGACTGACAGACAGACAGACTAACAGACAGACTGACAGACAGACCCTCCACAGTGAGACATACTTGGTTCCGGTGCAACGCTGTTGTTCAAATTCGCCACAGTGAGGTTCCTCTGCCCGTTGCTACGGAAACGTGACTGCGGCGTCTGAGCCGTGCTGCTCTCTGGCGCAGCGCCGTTCTTCGGCTGCACCAAGGCGTTGGTCGGGAAGAGAAACTGAGCATAAGACACGGTCTGAGGAGAAACAAACGGAGAACCAGAGACGGCCACGTTAAACACAGAATTTTAGTTTTGGAGATAAACGGCTGTGTATGAGTGAAAGCCACTAGATGGCAGCGTTGTAGCTCATTTTAATAATCTATTTGAATAATTAGGGGATTATTTCTCAGGGTGTTGGTGCCAGAAACTCATACAGTGGTTTGTACTGATAAAGAAATAAATATTAACAAATGTACATTGGTATCTCTTGGACAATATCGGCAAATATTCAATATAATATATTTTTTCGGTATCTCTTGGACAATATTGACATATTGGCAAATATTCAATATAATATATTTTTTATAATGTTTTTTACGATATTTTTATTTTCAAAATATTATTCATGTTGTTCTACACTAACAATCAAAGAGCAGCCACTGCTTGAAAGAAATACAATTTCTTTCCTGACCAAAATGAAAAGCTGAAGGACTAAAAAGTCTTCGGTCGTACGGGGGCTCAGTGTGGTCGACATTCACCTTTCCGTCGGCGCTCAGCTCCACACCTTCCAGTGAAGGGTAAGCGTCCACAGCCACCACGGACGACAGCCTCTGTCTCTGAGTCTCCAGCTTGACATCACTGTAAACAAAGGCATCGATTCAGCTTGACGCCCACGCCACGTGCTACGCTACGGTGGTAACACAGAGCATGGAGGATGAGGATGATGATGATGATGAAAACATGGGAGTGAGTGAGTGAGTGAGTGGCCTGTGCTCTCTGCAGGGCCCGGTGCCGTCTCTGTACCTGGGTGGAACACTCTCTCCATAGGGCAGCACTGAAAAGGCAGCATAGAGAGACCTCTTGGCACAGATCAGCATGATCCTGCAGGACAGGCAGACAGGACAGACAGGACAGACAGAACAGACGGTGTGTCAGTGGACAGGCGGCAACTCTACAGCTACAGCTGCTCTGAACAACATCAGGCTCGTGACACTGAGGCTGCAGTCGCAGCAGAATCAGTTACAGAGTCAGGTCTGTCCATCACTGACAGGTCATCAGGACAACTGACCACAACGACCACAACTACGACAACAACATCCTGACAAATAACAGAGGACGATGATCAGGAGGAAAATTTAAATAAAAAGAGTTATCTTTACTGACTTGACTGAATCTGGATCGACTCTGTTCCGAATCTGGACCAACCCTGAACTGATTCTGGACCAATTTTGGAATGATTCTGGACCAACTCTAGACTGATTCTGGACCACCTTTGGACTGATTCTGTTTCGGACTCTGAATCTGGATCGACTCTGTTCTGACTCTGTTCTGGTTCTGGTAGGGGTTTTGACTGACTCTCTCTTCAGTTCTTTCTTCAGACCAACTCTGTGAACTTCCTCTTTGTTTTGACCCCATCAGTCAACACAACACTGACCAACACCATACACACTGGTAGGGGTTTTTTTTATGCTGGCGTTCAAACCTCAAACCCTCACCACTATTAGACCACTTCATTAAACTCCCTGAGATAAAACACCACTTTAACAGAGACTGACTGACAAAAATCAGCTTAAAAATAAAACCTCAGCGTTCGCTTCAAACACAAACTGTTTGCCTCAAACAAACCAGGACGACAACAACTGGAATCTCCCTGACGGCTACGTCCACCACGGAACACATGACACCACAGTGATCTGGAGGGTGGATATGCAGATGACACCATACTGTTCACGTTGAGAATGAGTTACGGAAGTGAGTGAACACATGAATACAAACACTGGGATTCAACACAGTCAATACAGAAATATATTTCTCAACAACAAATGTTTTTTTTCAGCTATCCTGGGCCATTTGTATATTTCTATATATATATATGGATATATATTTATTTATATATTCTAAAAATATATTTATGTATTTAAATATATATTTAAATAGATATATGTAAATATATATTTAAATATATGTAAATATATATTTTTATATGTATTTAATTTAAGGTATTTTTCATATAAAGTACAATAGTAAAATGTGTGAAAAAAGCTCTGTGCTTTGGCTGAATAATAAGTCATGCTGGGTGGTGGTGAGGTACAGCTGTCCATGAGTCTGTGTCCCTTTCCATGGCCTGCAATCCATTTTTTTTTTTTCATTTTTCGTCTAATATTTCCTCCTTTTATTTTATGTGTACTATGTACCTCACAGTACATCCTTCCAGTGTCGGTGTTACTGTATTTAATTCACCGCAGTGATCTGAGATCAGCAGCTATACTGCCGTTTGTTCACCTGCAGGCCAAACTCAGCCTCACACAGTTAAGCAGCTTATTCTCACAGCCGGGACACAGACTCTCCTCAGTGTGAAATACTTTGTTTTATATTTTTATCTCTCTGAGAGGGAAATGTAAAACTGTGTAAAACAGTTTGTCGTCTCCATTTCTCTGTGTGACAGTGTATTTGTTTAATGTAAATCAACCATCATCAGACTCACCTGGAGCCTCTGGTATCGTACTGTCGCATACTCTTGATGAAGTGGACTTTTTTTGGCACTTTGGGTCCTGGTGAGCCGGAGATATTTCTCGATCTGAAATTAAATAGGCAAAAAATTAAAAATCTTAAATGACGACAAACAACTAAACAAAGAACCAAACCTTTTCAGTCGAGCTGCAGATTTATTTACATATATATATAAAATGTATTTAATATTGTTTTTTTAACTGTACTGTGTAGATCACACGCGAGGCCCGGGGGCCAAATCTGGCCCACAGTTTAATTATATTTGGACCCCTGAGATCATATCAAATGTGTACTAGAGTTAGCCCACCATTATACAGCCCCCATATACTGGCAGGATTTGTAGTATTTGCTATGTTATAGCAAATACATTTTGTTTTTGTTGTTGGTCTGTGAAAAAAAATATTTACATTTAAAAGGAACTGGAAAGACTGCAGATAAAGAGACAACAAATACTGATCTGTGTTTTTTTTTTCAAATTTAATTTTTAATGTCTTTATAATATTAACTTTGGTTGTTGTAGATTCAATGTTTAGGCAAAACTAAAGTTGGTTTCTATATAAAGAAAAAACCTACATTACAGATCTGGAGAGAAGAGAAAACATGAACAATTAGAGTCAATTTTTCAACAAATATTCAGTTTGGCCCAGTGTGAATTAGAGTCTGACAGCCATGGTGTAGATATTTATACGTTATTTTAGTGTGTTTTCGGCACAGAGTGTGTGTCTGAAAACAAGAGTATGGATCCAAACGCTCATCTTTCCCAGAACAACAAAATATTTAGATCAGTCTCTGCTTAGTCCAGATAACTACCCCCCCCACACACCCCCACACACACACCCCCACACACCCTCTCCTCCCAGATAACTTTTTTATTTATTTA
>NC_024316.1:20887685-20888243 GCF_000523025.1 Cynoglossus semilaevis | reverse complement strand
TCTCCCCTCAGACCCGTCTTTTTCTGTAAAAACGTTACCACAGAAAACGAAAATAAAAAAAACAAACAAAAAAAAAACTGTTCACCGCAAACAAGCAAATATTTAATTGCGTTAATTTTACCCAATATTGACAGTAAACAGACTGACAACAGTTTCCAACGTGAATCAACGTCGTCATTAACGTCTACGTGTTTAAATTCCCCTGCCGGTTTGTTTGGGGTTTTTTTTTTTGTTTGTTTTGTTTTGTTTTTTTAAAATACAATAACATCAAATTTAGTTTGGACACAGCCAGCCCACGACACTCACCTCTGTCGCGGCTCTGCTCCACCAGCGGCCGGGCCCAGGCCGAGTGCGGCGGGCGTAGATCTGACACGAGAGCAGGGAAGGTGCCCGGTGGTCACGGGGGTTTCCTGGGCTAGCGTCTCGGCCGCGGTGACTCCTTCCAAAAATACTTCGTTGGCTCCGACCGAGGCCGCTCCGGCGAGTCCTGGAGACGTCACCGAACACGGTCTGTTTGGACTGAGGAAGCCGGGGACACTGGACGATGAGCCGCCGGCC
>NC_024316.1:20880250-20886518 GCF_000523025.1 Cynoglossus semilaevis | reverse complement strand
GGGGACAGCGTGGCCTCCGACACCTGGGCCACCGGTGATGAACCATCAGGCGGCAGCCCTGCTGCGGCGACGGCGTCGTCTCTGTCCCTGAGCGGCGGCTCCGGCGCGGCTTTGTGCTCGGCATTTCCGCGGTTGACGTGACAATGAGGTCGGCCATCGAGTGAGATATTATTCAGGAAGTGCAGGGCCGCCTGCCTCCGCCTGGAGTCCTTGGCTTTCCGCCGCTGTTCCCGGTGGTTCCTGGTCGGTTTGCTGTGGCTACCAGTGGACTGACCGCCGCAGAGAGCGGTCGCCATGCTAGTTTGAAATGTGACTGGAGGAGAACGCGGAGGCAGCCAGAGACCGGTACACACGGCGAACCCTCCCCCTCTGGTTTCTGATTGGCTGTTGAGCTCATTGTTATTCGTGACGCGCCTCGGCTCCTAGATACTCGCTGCTGATTGGTTGAAATGCATATTATGCAAGAATATTCCAGACGCTTATATTGGATTTGTTTAATGTCAACAGAAGCATTAATCCCGTGTTTAAAATAGCGCCCTTTAAACTGGTTCTTTTAAAATGACGATATTTAATTATGAAAAACAATTGAATTAGTTTGAAAAACAATTGAATATCTTTTGATTTTTTTTATAATTAAACAAATGTAATGAGTGTGTATGGTTGAGTTTTTATCACCACAGTACCACAGTGATTTGGGTTCAAAAGTGGGTTTTCTTTTTGAAACAACCCAACCTAGGATCAGGGGCCTCACCTAGCCCCTGATCCTAGGTTGGAACCCAGAACCCAGAACCTTTCCACGTAGTACATAAAAACTTTGAGTCCAACATTAATGTGGGCCTCAGCCATTGGTTGAAAAAAGACAAGGACAGATGTCAGGAAAACACCTCGGTCTTTATTGTCGTAACAACAACAACACATTGAGTTCGTCTTCACCTCGTCAACTGGACCAGCAACAGTCTGGTTTTACCAGGTTTTAAGGCTTTTAAGATCTTATATTTTTTAAATCTTTGTGTTTGTGTTGACCACTCAGCCCTCCTCCTCCTCTCCCTCCCCCCCTTCCTCACCCAAACCCCCATCCAGTCACACCACCACATGACCCTCTGATGGTTTTTCGTAATCACACGATGGAGTCAAAGCGGTTAGCACCATTGCTGGCCGTAGCGTCGACGGTGTTCCTGCTGTGGTGGGCGTGGTCTGTGGGCTGAAGGAGCGACCAATGAGCTGACAGTGTTTAAAACAAGACTGCCTCATATCAACTAAAAAACAGCATCCAAGCCAGCATGTCCTACCACGTACCCGTACACCACACTAACACACCACACACTCATACACATGCTGGAACGTGAGCTCTCTCTCTCTCTCACACACACACACACTCATACACAAAACATGAACGTTCTTGTAACATTTATTTAAAAAACAAACAAACAAAAAACAAAAATCCCCCAGAAATACTGGATGATGGGTTTCCTGCAAAAAAAAGGCATTTTATTCATTTTTACCATTAAGGTCATTTTTTATCTTGTAACAAAACCCCCAAATTCTGAATTAAAAAATCAGAGCCAGAAGTTCCCAGTATCACCTGCAGGTGCTCGTTTCCTCATTCAATCCAATAAATAAATAAATAAATAAATAAATAAATAAAGCACAATTTAAAATTGTCATCAAATATCTGATATCAAATTTACAGTGAAGTTCGACGGAGACGAGCAGCGAAACGTCATAAAATCTGTCGGTAAAAAAAACACTAAAACAAGTGATTTACGATAACGATGAGCTCTTCTTCTTCTTTTCTTCTTTTTTTTTTCCACCATCTCCTCCTCCCAAACCCGCCGACGTTTCTTCTCTAGTTCAAGTACTAATACAAACCGACCTGGACTCTGTGGACTCCCAAACGTCCCAACACAGACCAGGTCCAGAGACAGTTCTGCTGGTCGTCAGACCGAAAGTCCTGGACACTGAAACGTCGACGTCGTCTTTCTTTCAAACGTCTGCTTTTAAAGCAGGAGTTCAAAGTTTGTACTTTTCTTTTTCTTTTTTTTGTTCTCTTTTTCATCAAAGGTCTGAGGAGGTCTGGAGGGAGTAAAGCACCTGTACAATAAAGTATCACCAACAGTAGAACATGCCGGATCCTTCAACAACACATCAACGCTACTCTGTCAGGAGCAGAGACCGAGCACAAGTCTGAGGTCCAGGTCTGGAAACTGAACCTGGAAACTGAAGACGTGCTGACGTTGGAGGTCATTGGTCTGGAGTTCAGGAGGAGGAACGTGGACGGAACAACGTTTCCTGAAGAGTTTCCCTCCACCCCATGGAAGTCGCATTTATTAGGGGTGTAAGAAAATATCAATGCACTGGAATATCTCCCTATTTAATTTCCTGATCTCGTATCAATCTCCTCCTCCATCAGTTATTGATTTTTTCTCACCAATTCTCAGTCCAATATTCCTGGTGTTGGTTCATTTTCTTTTTCTTTTCTTTCTTCTCTAGTGATTCCAAATGTAGATCCCTCTGTTCCAGAGTTAGGAACTGATGTTCAGATGGAACAGAGTCTCAGACTAGGATCACACTGGGACTACGTCGTGACTATAGTATCGCAATATATCGTATCGTCATCCATGTATCGTGATACGTATCGTATCGCCAGATTATTGACCTAACACACCCCGAGAGTTTATGGAATTTATGGAATTTAAAAATCTTCTTAAAATCAAATAATAAAATGTAATTTTTTGCATTATTGTATTTTTAAGTAATTTTCAATTTTCAGATTTGATTTTTTTTTTTATCTTAAAATCAAATAATAAAATATTATTGATTTTTTGCATTACTGTATTTTTAAGTGGTTTTAAATTTTCAGATTTGATTTTTTTTTTTACATCCAGATTCCAGGTTAAACTCCAACACTCCAATAACAATTAAATAGAACGGGTTGCCAGGTTTGAAGATAAAATGTAAAAAGTGTAGAAATTTTCGTTCGTGTGATTGACACCCTACTGTCAACGTTCTATTGGCTGCTTCAGCTGTCAATCACACACAGTATTTAACGTCAACTTCTATTTGGAAACAAACAGCACTTTTCATCCAGTTTCTCACGTCTGTAACCACCAGAGTCCACTTCTTATCTACGGTCTGTGCTCCTGAGTCCTTTTATATTTTTAATCTTTACATTTTTTTCTCACAACAAAGACTGGAGACAGTAGAAACAAAACAGACGGTGCTGACCTCATCTCACCTCCACCTCAGCTGTCACACACACACACACACACACACACCGTACGTATACCTGTTGTGAAATGATCCATTTGTTCATGATCGTAGTGGAGGGTTGTATAAAAAACAGGAAGAAAAACTGCAGCAGATTTTCTGTAAACACCAACAAACCCAGTTCTGTTCCAGCTTTTGTACCAAGGACAAGTATTTATGAGTAGAACCAGAGGAATGTGGTAAATCCTACGAACAGCGTGAACGTGAGCGTGAGCGTACTCCAGTGTTTCCCAAAATTTTTTTCTGGCGACCCATACTTTTAAAAGTCACAAACCTTCGCGACCCAAGTCAATCGACAATATTCGTAAACTCCTGGGAAACATGATGTGAGGCGACCCCAAAAAAACCCAAAAACAAATCTCTTGCGACCCACCTGAGGGTCGCGACCCAGTCTTTGGGAAACAATGGCGTACTCTTAAGTGTCATAACAAGTCACCAGTCTCAACAGATTTTACATTCAACTCAAATGATGCTTTTGATCTGAAGCAGAGAGAATCCTTCAACATGACTGAAAAGCTATGGGGAAACAATGATCGGCGCCCCCGTGTGTTTTATTCTGAGATTGTGGTAAAAAAAAAGGATGATTTTAACATCTGACATTGTCTCCCGCCGCCCTCTCCTGTCACTTCGTCGTTTTTTTTCTTCTGAGTTCTAGCTGCCATAAGTAATCATGCATGTTGAAGGCTCGCCTCTCCTTCTGAAGCACCTCCTCGGAGCAGGAGGGCTTTGTACCTCTGATTGATCGTCACACAGCTCCTCCTCCTCCTCCTCCCTGATCGTCACACAGCTGCTCCTCCTCCTCTTCCTCCTCCTCCTCCGTCCCGTGCTCCTCTCTGAGTTCAGCCGAGCTGCTGCCCAGCTCTTCCTGTACCACATCCTGACCTGAGAAATGATACAGAAACTAAAATATTCACCGTTATCAGCTTACATCACACAGATTCGCCCTAGTCCAAAGGAAGAAAGTCATCGCACTCTGTCGTCGAACGTCTCCGATTCCTGAAGGTAGAAAGAGCCAATCAGGAAGCTGAAACTGACTCAGTGAGTCCTCCACCCGAGAGGGAGTCAGTGTTGGCAGGAAGCCGCGGCCCGGCGCCTGGAACGCATCAGACGGTCGTCTCAAACTCCATCACTTCTTTGGGTGTGCCCAGACATCGGTACTGGATTCTGGGCGTCACTGGGGCGGCGCTCTCGAGCACCAGGATGGTTTTACGCAACCGGCGGTCGATGTAGTGGGCGTCCCAGGCCGGGTACTTCTTCCTGGGAAGGTCTATTCGGATAACGGGCCCCTCCGTCCTGGGGGTGAGGTGGTGCAGCGGCGCCTGCGCTCCCCGCGGAGGTCGTACCTGAAAGACGTCTCCGTCCACCCCGGGCCCATCCCTCTCTGACCCTTTAGTTCTCTGCAGGGTTCTGGGGGGGCTGCTGACCAGGTCAGGGGGGAGGCTGGAGACGGGTGAGGCCAAAGACTCCAGCGGCGCCTCTTTTTCGGCGGCGTAGCCCCAGCCTGAGACGGGCCCGTCGGGGTGCAGCAGACAGTAATACACAAACATGAAAAAGGTGCCCAGAGCGTAGCTGGTGGCCACGACGCACACCAGGATCACGGCGTAGAAATCCGAGGTGCCGCGAAACAGGAACCAGGCGGTGGTCAGAGCCGCGTTTTCGGCCAACACAGTCAGGCTGTAGATGAACATTCGGCAGCGGGTGCGCCCCTCCCTCACGCTGAACCAGCAGAAAATGTAGACGATGCCCACCATCATGTTGTAGATGATCTCCTCCCACTTGGACATGCAGAAGTCGGTCTCACCCTGGATGATCCAAAACGTCATGATGCACCAGTGGGCCACGATGAAGATGCCGAAGTACAGCTGGAACACCGAGGCGAACAGGGCGAAGGCCAGAGCGCGGGCCCCGATGGTGAAGAAGTGCCAGAGGATCTGAACGACCACGGCCTTGTAGGTCATCGGCAGCTTGTCGTCCCTGGAATCACGCAGAACCTTCTGGTAGGAGGAGATCATCCAGGCCAGGGATATCAGTGAGGCGGAGGCTGAGATTCCTGTGGACGGCGACAGACACAGAGAAGACAGAAAAAAAAAATCACAGAAGGTTTTTTCGGAGACGTGTCCCTGCTGTGGGGGTGACAGACTGAAGGAGGCAGTAGTGAGTCATGGTGTGGGCAGCAGACGAATGATTGACAGGTTTGTTTTTTTTTGTGACGGGTGAGGTCGGCCCACTCACCCTGAAGCGGCAGCACCTGACTGCTCTGGATCATGATGCTCAGCTGCAGTACCAGCTGGGGGGCGCTCTTCAGAAACGACTCCAGCAAACGCAGCATACTGATGTCAGCGCTCTCGAACATCATGCGCCAGTAGTAGTGACGACGCTCAGGGTCCCTGTGCCAGCGGCTCTGGACGCCCAGGTACAGGGCGTGGACGTACCTGTGGGTCAGAGAGTTAGTGTTGGTCTGAGCCGTGGTTCTGATTGGACAAAAACTGAACGAATCAGATCTGGGACTTTAGCCGCGGCAACGACAAACAAATAAAAAGTCCTCATCAGTATCCAGGCACAGGGTCAAAGGTCGAGTGTCAGGTCGTCACAGAGACAAACACCACTAATGTGTTGACATGTATTTGCACATATATCATGGTCAACACCTCAGTGTTTGAAGGTTCTGGAAGGTTCTACAAACAGAACCATGGAATTAATAGACTGAGAAAATAGAACATGTTCGTGTGTGTGTGTGTGTGTGTGTGTGTGTGGGGGGGAGGGCCAAAGGTTCAGCCACCAGGGGAGACCCGCCCTACACACACACACACACACACACATGTAGGAGTTTAATCTCTTTCTCACACAGACACACACACACACACTCATGTCTGTAACACACACCCAGGTCCAGGCTCATGTGGTGACATTTAATTCTGAGAACCTGGTTCAGCTGAGAGACTGAGCGTATCAGTGACAGATCAGCCCTGAGTAAAGAGCTGAGTGAGGAGGAAGAGGAGGA
>NC_024316.1:20877443-20879983 GCF_000523025.1 Cynoglossus semilaevis | reverse complement strand
AGAAGAAGAAGAAGAGGAAGAAGAAGAAGAAGAAGAAGAAGAAATTAATAAAGAACCATAAATTCCCTAGTAAATGAGCATTTGTTTTTCAAAAGTAACAAACATACTTTAATTTTTTATATCTGAAATAATGGAACCATTTTTTTCTACTACAATATTTGTTCCAGTACTTTCTTTTTTTTCGGTCCTTCTGCTCTATATTTGGCAGGAAACGCAGAAAACAGTGAAAAAAAAAACGACAAGAGTTTAGGGCAGAGAGAAACACAGCTGAAAGATAAATGGTTAGAAAACCATCGGTTAGCGGCAACGCTAAGAGGGAGAGACAGAGGGAGACGGAGAGCGAGTCTCCAGGAGGAAATAAAGAATCAATATATATGTATATATATATTACCCAGGAGGCGCTCTAAAGAGGCAGGAAGAAGGAGACCACAGAGAAAAACACAGACGGAGCAGTACTCCAGATGGACTGATGGTGGAGCTCATCCTCGTCACTGCTCTGTAACGGTTCTGTAACCTGGGTGGGTCTGTGACCGTCCTCCACTCACACCCACCCTCTCAGGTCAAACCTGTCTGAGCCAATCAGAGTGTCTGACCTACAGACCCACTCCACTCAGGTGAGGACCACAGTCTGGGAGGAGGAGGAGGATGAAGATGAAGGAGGAGGAAGAGGAGGAGAACTGAGAAGATTGGATTTTTTTTTTTATAAATCCAGACTTTAATCTCATTAGCATTTAGTCAAGAAAGAGATGAAATTAATTCATCTCTTTTGAAGACTTTAAAGTAACAGCGACAGCAGACATCAGTCGGGGGGGAGTGAGGGGGAGGGGAGGGGCTGGAAGACGTCAGAGACATTTTTGTTTTAACCTCGTGGTAAATCAAAGACATCTCTGATGTATCACTTCAAAGGCGTCTGGTTTTATTAGCTAGTTTTCGAGATCCTCAGTTTCTCCGACAGCGACCACGTCTATCATGATATTCTAGCTCTGGCTAATGCGAACATGTACATGCCCCCGCCCCTTATGTTGGGAACTTTTGAACGTTCAGTTTTGAACTTTTTCAATTATTGGAGCTAATCTGATGAGAAGCTAACCTGACGTCTTGAATATGGAATTCTCGTCTTTTTTTTTTTTTCAAATTTTGAAATCTCGGAAAACATTAGATATTTAATTTAATTTCTATCACCCAGCAGATATATACTCTGGGTGTGACTAAAAAAAAATAAGGCTACCTCAGCTCCCTCCTGTTGGGCGGGTCGTGGGGGTCAACTGGGGATGGTGTTTGTTTGAGTTTCCATGTTAGTATTACTGCAGTATTTCAGATTTGTTTTTGTATTTTTTTTATATTTATATTTTTTGTCATATTTGCTACGGCGGCAATTTCTGTCACCCAGCAGATATATACTCTGGGTGTGACTAAAAAAAATAAGGCTACCTCAGGTCCCTCCTGTTGGGCGGGTCGTCGGGGTCAACTGGGGATGGTGTTTGTTTGAGTTTCCATGTTAGTATTACTGCAGTATTTCAGATTTGTTTTTGTATTTTTTTTATATTTATATTTTTTGTCATATTTGCTACAGCGGCTAACCTAGCTGCTAACATCCCTGTGCTCTGTTCTGGGTTACTGATTTTGCTCTGAGATGATGATTGACCTAAAAGCGTCAGGCCGGTGGGCGGAGTCTAATCCTTCTTTTCCAAGGCGGGGATGGGATGTCACCCAACACACACACACACACACACACATACACAGAAAGGAACGCTGGTATTTTGGACTCGGTCATTCCCTGATGAACTGCTTCTCATAAACCTGAAACATCCGGTAGATAGAGTGACGTGCACGCGCTCGCGCGCTCACGCTGACATCCTAACCTAACCCACTATTTACATCCCTAAACCAACCTGAACCCGAACCACACACAGAGACAGGTTTCATTAGGACCAGGTTCTGGTCCCGTGTGAACGACAGGTGTTGAACATGTCAGCTGTAATTCACACCATTCATTCACACGAACATACAAAGGCTGAGAACCGGCTCGTGAACGACACTCACCTCCACACCTGCGCCAGCTGAAGGATGTGGACGACGGTCTGGAAGATCCACATGACGGCTCTGCAGCAGCTGCGGGCTCCACCCGCGGAGCTCGGCCCTGGCGGCACCGCGGCCCCGCCACCGCAGCCAGCGCCCCGCTCCCCGCCGTCCTTGATGCTCGGGTCCCTCTCCTCCGCTCCGGTCGTCGTCGCCGCCGCCACCACGGCGGCAGCGGCCGTGCCGCTCTCCACGGTCTCCGAGAAATCGTAAGCGAACCATCGGAAGCTGAGCACCTGCACGACCAGGGACGGGATGATCACAAAGACCAGGGTCAGAGCAAAGCACCAGTAGTAGCTCCTTAGGTAGTAGTCCGCGGCCAGCCACAGGTCTGAGGCCCCGTCCGAGAAGAAGACCAGCAGGGCGCACAGCGTCCAGCAGAAGTCCGACAGGGAGTAGCGCTGCTCGGGCAGATGGGGCGGCGGCGGCGGCGGCGGCCGGGGGTCCGACCTCGAGGGACA
>NC_024316.1:20835158-20877227 GCF_000523025.1 Cynoglossus semilaevis | reverse complement strand
GTTGTGATAGGGTGTGGGGGGGGGGGGGGGGGTGACATTTGTAGTTGATGTTTAATATATTCTTTACACTATTTGTCTAAACATGAATCTGAACCTGAATCATTTTAAAAGCTAATAGATCACAGTGAATTTAAACACAGCACTGAGCAGGTGGTTCTCAACATAGGGGACTAATCTTGTGGGCACAGCAAGACAAAAAAAATATTTTTGCTTCAATATTTAGATTATTAGAGGGGAAATTGCAGCGACTTTAATCCAACAAAAATAGCAGGATTTTTACAACTGCTATTATTTTAAAGAGTAAAAAAAAAAAAAAATTTACTCCTAACTCCAGACTAACTCTGATGTTAAACCCACATGTTCTGAACCTTTGGAGCAGCATCTTCCATCCCCCCCGGACCCCCCCCCAGTCAAGGATGGAGCTGCTGAGTCAGCCTCTCTGTCCTCACCTGCTCCACATCATCTGATCGTTCTCTGTTCTGCTTTTAAGACGGCCTGCCCTTCATTTCCTCTGAGTGTGTGTGTGTGTGTCTGAGAGAAAGAGAGAGAGAGAGAGCAGACTCTCAGTTCCTCTTTTCTCTGCTGCTCTCACACGCACACACACTGATCCAACTTTTGGAAAAAAAAACCTTCCGTTTGTGCCAACAGAAACCTTCTGGCTGACTCCGAGCTCCGACTGTCGAATCGATCCTTCCTTTGTTTGACCTTTACGGCCGTGAGACAGGAAGTGGTTCAGGATCAGTCAGAACCTCGAAGCTTCACCTTGGATATTTGAATCCGTTAGCTACGGTGTCATTTGTACACAGTTTACGCGTATCTCTTCCTTCAGATAACTGTTCCTGCTGCGTGAGGTAACTCGATTTTTTCGCAAGTCGGAACTCACAAGCATTTGACTCTTTTTCGCTAACACAGTGACATCATAATCTAGGAAAAAAACATCGGGAGAGTCCAACTTGGGCTGAAAATTTCCCAAAAAAACAAAAAACAAAAACAAAATGTAGTATGATCTAATGTATAGCGTAAAACCGGCGAATGTTAACAAAGCCGTCATCTGCGTATAGCATCATTCCATTCGCCAACTACTTCGCCGTACCTTGGGATTACTGTAGGGAGACTTTCTTTATAAATGTATGCAAGACAGCAACACAACCACTAGGAGTGTGTATTGGCAGGAATCCTACGATACGTATCACGGTAACGGGGCAACAGTACGATATATTGCGATACTGTAGGCACAATGATATATTTAGAGGTTTTTTTTTTCTTAAACAATTTACAATTATTTTTCCAGTGTAGTTGAATATCGATACGGTATCGTGAAATGAAATATCACGATATTTTAGTGTATCGATATTTTCTTACACCGTTAGTGGACAATACTTGACTATAATGACTGTAATTCTCAAAACATCTCTCACATATCTCAAAAAGCAACACTACAAATAAGAGTAAAAAAAACAAACAAAAAAAAAACCAGGAACAAATATATTGAAAATGTACTAAAATTTAATCATTCATAAAAGCTGGAAAATCATCTGTGACAGGATAACAAGGACATATTAGAGTTGGTTTAGTACAATATATATTTTTAGCCTCAAACCCATCAAAATGCACCATTTTCCCCACCAGTCTAAAAAATACCATTTTCCTTAGCTGTATTATGCAACAAAACAAAAAAAAAGAGAAAAGGGTGAAGTAGAATATATTATAGGAAATATGGAAGGCTGAGAGTATACAGTACAAACAGAGTCACTTGTGTTATTTCATCAGTACACGTCCGTGTAAGTTGGAGAGAGAGTAACGGCGGCCGGTGACACGTCCGCGGTGACAGGTAGTGCAGAGAGAAGGCGACGTTTCACTGTGTTCTTCAGTTGTCACAACATGTCAAAGGCCGTCGTCACTGTGTCATAAAATGCTTTGCCTCCCAGAATGGATTCAAACCCTCGGTCTCCAAATCAAAGACACATTAGAGGGAAATAAAAGGAGGAGGAGGAAAAAAAAATAGACAAAAAAGTTGGTGTCAGACTGACAAGACCAAAAAAAAAAAAAAAAAAAAAGTCAGAGTCAGATTTCTTCACCATTCAAGCAGCAGAGAAGAAGAGTTTAACAGTATTCGCTGCCTCCTGCAGTTTAAAAAGTGTACTTCTGTCAGGGCTCTTTTTTTTTTTTTTTTTCAAATGTTCTCCTGCCGGAGAATGCTGGCTGGGAATCCAGTGGGAAACATCACTTTACATTTCTGCAGAAGAGGAACATAAAGGAGAGACAAAGAAGGTTCCATTACATGACAGCAGAGGGCGCCGTTTGCCACACGCTGGCTTCTTCTAGTTCTTCGTTTAAAATAGTCTGTGTGGAGGACGAGCCGTGACGGACGTGGTTTACACCAGAGGTCCCCAACTTTTGTTGTACCAGGGACCGGTCAGCTGGTATCAGCCGTTACTGCGGACCAGTAATATCGCACCATCGATGAAGGATTATTAAATTTTCAAAATAAAACTTCTTTTTCGACTTTATTCTGTCAGTATCAGAGTCTGAATGACCTGTTGTTTTGAAACATTGACAGATTATCTTTTAATAAAACGGCCCGTTACCAAATGACCTACGGACCGGCACCGGTCCACAGACCCCTGCTTTACCCCAGGTCTACTTGACCTTACACATAGACACCGTGTTTGTGAATGTTTTTCATGTAACACAGTCACAAATTAGGACGTGGGAACAACGTTCCAGAACTTGCTGTGATGGAGAAATTATTTTTTCTTGAAGTGAAACTAGCTTTAAATAATTTGTCCGTTTCTGTCACACGACAGACGTCGAAATAAACGCAGACACAACACGTTCTGTAGCTGTGTATATAAAGTACAAGATGATTCACTTCACAGGAAAAAAAAATTGGGCATTTTGTGTTTATTTTTGCTCTGCCAGGAAAGTTGTATGTGACCCCAGGCCTCCTCTGGGGGGCGCCAAAGCATTTTTGGAAACGCACGCAACTAGAGAGCAGAGAAGAGTGAAGAAAACACGGACTCACCTGGGCTTGAGCTGATTGTTGGAGCTGACTTTAGAGCAGCGTGCAGCCCGACTTCTTTTTTGTTTTCTTTTTCTCCATTGGCGTTTTCCTGTTGATCTGTCTCACCAGATCATAGAAAATCTAACACAGAACGGACAGTGACCACAGGGTTACAATCCAGTCATTCAACATCTTCACATTCAAAAAAGTCAGTTTTCAGAAACACCAGGTTTTAGTCTCCTTTTTAACTAATGAAAAACAATGAAAGCGTACGTTCAACCATTTGCAGATGATATAATAATTTATTCATCTTTAATGATGCGTTTTTAGCATTTAGAGTTCACTTTTTTTTCCAAGTTAGTGACAGTTTGACTGAATCTCAATCTGTGGACCAATCAATATCAAGAAGAACTGAAATCACGCAGAACCATACCTCGTTAACGTTGATCTTTGATTTGGCTGAAGTCTCTAAAAAGGCACAGTTGTTCCACTGACGGGCCAGGTTCTGACCCTGCTCCTTCCCCACCACACGCTCACCCTCCAGGTCGCACTTGTTTCCCACCAGAATCATAGGAACCTGGTTGACGGTAAAAAAAACAAAACAAAAAAACCCCCAGAAAAATCAATAATCAATCATTTATATTTTACATGAAAAAATAATGCGTGAGAATTTGAAACCATGAAATCAACAGTTAGATAGAAACTAGGGCTGAGTTCGATGATGTTTTTATTTCCACATTACTGTAAAAATAATTATTAACACCTGCGATTACTTTATCAAACGCTAACACACACTATTTTTTTTTATTGTGACACAGGATGATGTCAGTTCCAAGCAAGTACTGATTAACAGCTCAGCTCTTCTGTGACTCAGGGATCATGTGTCCAGAACAAATGAGCAATAAAAAAAATAACAATGGAAAAAAGATGTTCATCTACAATAAAATATTATTTTATTGGAGATGAGCAATTTTTAAACAATATTATTTATTTAAGGTGCAAAAACAAAAACTTTTGCCACATGATAAAACATTTTAATTTTTTTAAATTCCAGGCCTACCACTGGAGGGAGCCAAAGGAACACCACTTATCAGATAGGATGGAGAATTTAGAAATGAGGACAAAAGAAAGGTTCAACGATGGAGATAAAAAAAATAAAAATAAAATAAACCAGTGATTTGATTGAAGATTTTTTTATGTTTTTTTTTTTTAATGTGATTTGATTGAAGATTTTTTTATATTTTTTTTTTTTTAATTTTTTAAACACTCACATCCTCGGTGTCCTTTACTCGCAGGATCTGTTCCCGGAGGTCCTGCAGGTCGTTAAACGTCGACTGCGCTGTAATGGAGTAGACCAAGGCAAAACCCTGGCCGTTCTTCATGTACAGGTCCCTCATAGCTGTGAATTGTTCCTATGGTAACAGAGGAACCGTTAGCTTCACATCCTGTCAGAGCAGCAGCTCAAACCTGTGTGTGTGATTGTACTCACTGTTCCAGCTGTGTCCAGGATTTCTAGCATACACTGTTGTCCATCGACCTCGACTTGCTGCAGGAGGAACAAAATCAGAAGAACACAAAGTCACTGTGGGTTCTTGGTGAAGAGGAGAGAAGAGGATTCTGAGGAGGAGACGTTCTGACCTTTCTGTAGGAGTCTTCTATTGTGGGGTCGTACTTCTCAACAAAAATGCCCTGAACAAACTGGACTGTCTGGAACGGACAAAATATGTAGAAAAAATTAGAGAGAAGAAAAAAAAAAAAAAAACATAAAAAAACCCATCTGGAAATATATATATATATATATGTATATAAAGACTCCACATATATGTGAATATAACATATTCACCTGCATAAAAACATACACACACACGAGTACAAAGAGCAAATAAAACATGCAACAAAACATCTGTGAATAGAAATACATGTCAACATATACCAGGTACTGTTTATACACATATATATGTACTGTGTACATATATACACATAGGCACATTTATTTGAAAATATATACACATACTTTCATCCAGAAATGCAAAAATAGGTGTGTATGTACATACATTTATTTATGCATATACTGTATATCAATATATAAACAAATATATGCATATATATATATCCATATATAAATACATATTTATATAAACACATACCATATATAAAAACATATATCCATATATAAACATATATACATACACACATATAAACACATTTCAACTTAACCAGTTTTTCTCCTATATATTAAGGATCCCATATATTGATATAACATGTGAGCTATATGAAGTGATATATTTATACTGGCGCGATGGTAATTATTTTTATTTATTTTTGGATTTTTGATGATTTACCCACGTTCACCGTACCAGTCCGCTCACTCACCAGTGCTGATTTTCCCACGCCTCCTGATCCCAGCACCACGAGCTTGTACTCACGCATGGTGGGTGAGTTCAGTGAACAGCACAAACGTCTGTGGAAGAACAGAGGGAGAACGTCAGGGAGGAGGAGGAGGAGGAAGAGGTTTACAGTCCTGTCATGTTCAACTGGTACATCACTGGTCTCTTCAAAGACTCTAATTGACAGATAATAACAGTGAAGTGAAGGAACGTGAACGACAACTGCTGACATCCACAGATTTGTTTATCACAAGGCTGCCAAAAAAAAGAGAAAAAAAAAAGAGAAAAAACAGGCTCCACTTCCCACCCACCACCAGGGGACTACAGCTGTCATGATGATAGGGGCGTTGTCGCTTTTCTGGAGTCCTGGAGTGTGTGTTTGTGTGTGTGCAGTGGGGGGGGGGGTGCAACATGAACTGAAACTATGGCCTGGATCCTGAACTTCCTTGTTTTATTTTTTCGTTGTTTAAGTTTTGCTTCACAGTAAAAGGCTGAGACGTTAAACAACTTATTTGATCAAGTCTGGAAATAAAACTCTTCATGTGATCGACACAAACGACCTGATCTGCTGCCAAAAGACGGGAGAAAAGCTGTAAACAATAACCTTTCACCACGTCCATCAGCCTGACACAGATAAGAGCGAGCGACGGAGAGGGAGAGAGAGGGAGGGAGAGACCTAGAAAATCTTCAAGGAACAGAGAACGAGAAAGAAAGAGAGAGCGATGTCTGCAGTAAAGTCCGGCCATTTTCTGGAATTGTTTTTAGTCCATAAATGTGATCATGAAAAAATATTTAACACATTTAATTACTGTAATTATTTCAAGTAATGCTTTAATTTTCACCAAAAGGCTTCATTTTAAGACAAAGAATTTCACGATGTTTTGTCCCAGAACATTAATAATAATTCTAATTAGCGTCAGACTAAATGTTACTAAATGTTAAATGACCGTTTACTCCATTAGAACACATTAAATATATGTGTAAGAATGATGTTAAACGACCGTTCACTCCATTAGAACACATTAAATATATGTGAAAATATGTTTAAAAAACCCATAGTTTCTTATTATGTTGATCCTTAATAGAATTCTATAGAGTTCAGTGAATCTCATTGATAAATATAATTATTAACCATGTCCTAACTGTTCATTTGACTAAAGTGAAACTATGACTAATTCCTAGTCCTAGTCCTGGTTCTGGTTCTGGTCCTGGTCTCCTGACAACTAGCTTTTTAAATTGTCAGTGGAAGATGTTTCTAGAAAAAAGCTGCACTTTCAGAACAGTGGCAGAAGTGAAACTTCTGTTACACCCCCCCCCCCCCCCCCAAAAAAAAAAAAAAAAGCGAAAAAAAAAAAAAAAAAATCAGACATTCCAGTTCAGAGTTGTTTATTCCGACTGAAACACTCGACGCACGTCGTCTTCATGAGAGGTGGAAAGAGGTTTAGTTTTTTTTAAAGAAACTGACTGGACGCTGCACTAACGAGGTCAGTCCACGACCACAGTCCACCGTGTCATGGTAAACAGCCGTGCACTGTGGGCCACAGCGTCACAATGTGGGAACGCTGTGTTTTCAACGTCGGCTCTGAAATGCAAATGAACTCTTGGTCGACGCACAAATGTCAGCGCCGGGAGGTAAGGAGTGAAAACCTCATCATTCGGCAGCCTCTTTTGAATGCACTAATGAGACGACATCAGTGGGACTTTTGTCAGACGCGGGGACGGACAATACAAAAACCACTCTGTCGCACTCCACTGGCATTTGCAATTCTAACGACGGCGTATGAAGCGGCGGCAGAAACCCACAGTCAGAGACAGGAGGACAAGGACGCTGCACAAAGGGCCACTGTAAAGACCCTGCTCTACAAACACACACACACACACACACAGACGACACATCAGAGGGTGTGTGTGTGTGTGACCACTGCAGGAAAATCATTACCAGTGCAGGGGTGTAGCCTGGGGGGGGAGGCAGGGAGGGCTGATGTAGATGTGAGGCGAGATGATTTGTTTCTCTCTAAAAAATATATATGTAAAGGAAAATCATTGCACTGACATTGAGATGTAAATGTACACAGAACATGTGACATCAGATGCCAGATCGCCAACTCCTTTTTAGTTTACAATTTTGGAAAAACGCACGAAATAAAGACGAGACGAATTTCTCTACTTTGGACGAACAAAGCTGTTCTAGAAAAATCTGCAGGGACAGGAGTTCACGTACCGCGTACACAGCTGCTGTAAATGTCGACTCCCTCTACATCTGGGGAGGGGAGAGGGTCCGGCGGATCCTCGGGTTCACCGTCCGTCGGCGGACAGACGAGGAGGGTTCACTGGGATCCAGAAGCTGAGCCACACCAGAGTAGTAGGGCAGAGGGTTGGGGGGGGCGAAGGTCCTGGAAATGATGAGCAGAGAAACTTTAACAGCAGTTCAAAGTGGAGACATTTACTAATGAGTTCTAGCTAAAAAAAACACATTACTGATATAAAGAAACATTTGACTATAGAAGGTTTGTAAAAGGGGGTCACCAGGGCAGTGGGGCAAACAATGTGTGTGCTGTGGTTTTACACCGACAGCCTCTCCTGCCACATCTCAACCTACGAGTGGAGACGAAAAGGGAATTGAACCCAGAACCTTCTGCATGACGGGCAGGAATTCCCCCTCAAACGCCCGAGACTTGGTCTCATTTGAAATGTTTGGGGATAATTTTTTACGATAATTAAAATTATACTATTCATATATTTATGTAAAGCCAAATTAAGCACTGAACCCATAGCCACCTGACAGTCGTCCGTCTGTATTAGCTGCAATACCGGTTCTATGAAAATACACCTAGTTCTCCAATTTAATCGCAGACGAGTTCCGGTTTCGTTGTTTCTTGAAGGCAATCAATCCCTTTTTTTTTGGCCTCAAACTATTTATGTTCCTAAACACAAAAAAAGCTGACAGTTTAAAAACAAGGTCTCGAGTTTAATAAACAAACTGTGCATTTAATTAACATTAACATAATGACAGGGCAATAAATAAACATTTAAACCAACTCCTCTGAAGCTGCTGCTGATCAACTCGGTTACCTAACAGAAATATTTCTGATGTTTTTACCGGGTGAGTCCACGTCTCCTGGACGAATTGACAAACAAAATATGAGTGACAAAAATATAATGTAAAGTTCCGCCTGATCAGGAAAAACGACCAAAGGTCTGTGGTCCATCAGAGCTGGAGTTTCTTAGACTTTATTCGTGTTTCTGTGTAAATGTCATTTGTGTCCGACACAAGAAGTAAAGATAAACTTATTTTCGTGGCAACTTTAACGTCGCTGCTTTCGAAAGGAAGGGTGTGGTTATTAGTTTGCTATTGCTACGACGTTGCGAGTAAATCGGTTTTAAAATAGTCTCAATTTAGCAGCATTGACAGGCCAACATATTTTAAAGTTTTACTTTTAACCCAATCTCTACTTAAAGTTGTTTCCGGAAACTTTCTTGGATAATGTCTGACAACTGCTAGGCTAGCAATCTGTTAGCAGGAAGCGCTGGTAGGGGTTAGCCGAAGTAGCTCGGTACACAGGACTGGGGAAAAAAGTTTCATATTTAAAAAAAATAAATGTTTTAAAGTTTATGTCTGTTTCATAACGGAAAGCCTCGGTGAAACGTTAACTTACATTTTTAAATAAACACAACATAAAGCCGTGTTAAATTTATTTGCCAACACTCTGAGCTAATAAGTTAGCCATGCTAGTAAACGCATAAAGTTCTCTCATTTTTATTCTTTAAATGTGTTGACAATTATAGCGGCTTAAGCGCCTTCGTCATCTGGATACATTAGGAATTACACTAAGTAAAATAAGAGACGAGCGGCGAGCAGCTTCTGTCAGAGCACAAACCGTGTTTTCGTTAGTTAATCATTAGCTGACATTAGCTTCAGATCGAGCCTGGAAGCCCCAGCTTCACAGTTCGCTATCACTGAAGTCACAAGTCGAACAACTTTCTCCCCGGAGTCTAACACTTGTTCGGACACTTAAGTGACAACAGAACGAGTCATTTAACATCAGTTAATATCCAACATTGTGTTGTAGAGTTAAACTTAAGGCGGAAAAAAAAGAAATCACTCACCGAGTTCGGCTCAGATCGTATGTGCGTGTGTCTATATGTTTCTAAGCGTGTGCGCTAAATCACACTGTGGACTCACGGAAAGAGCCGAACAGCAGCGACCGCTGATTGGGTCCTTTATCGACCAATCACAGACGAACAGGTGAGAGAACCAGACATTAAGACTGACTTTGAACTGATAACTGAGGTAAAAACACACCAGACAATTACAGCAGCACAGAAGACACTGTGACAGAATCGGACCGTAAAAAAAAAACAAAACAATAAATACAAACGTACTTTTTTTGTTCAAATCGTCTTTGTTTTTTTTATTTACAAACGTACTTTTTGTGTTCAAATCGTCTTTGTTTTTTTTATTTATTTATTTTTAATACAAAATACGATTTAAAATACAACATGAATACACAACCGAGCGCCTTCCCTCAAAGAACACCATTCCTTTATACTATTAAAATATACATGACACACCATATCACCAAAACAGGAAATGTAAACAAAACCAAATTAGGACTAAAAAAAAAAAAGAGGGCAAAGAATCAAAGGTAAATATATATATACAAAATATGTACAATTCAAAATAAGTTTGTAAATAAACTTCTAGTCAGAGTCCATCCTCTCTGTACGGTCCAGAACTAGCTTCCAGATTAAATATTAGCGCCTCCTGTGGTGTAATAAAAAAAAATTGAAAAAAAATAAAAAACAAGAGACTATAAAATAGAAATCGAAAGGAGTGGGGATTGGGTCTTTGGTTCATTGACTTGAAGAAGATGAAGAAGCAGCTTTGTCATTGTCATTCACGTGGACCACATGGTGGTTAGCTTGAGAACTGGTTTGATCCCTGGTGGCAACTAGTGGTTTTTCCATGTAGAGTTTGCCTGTTGTCCCTGTGGTTTTAGTAGGTTTCTCTCCAGGAGGAGCTCCAACTGGACATCAGGTATAAATCTTTTTTTATTACACAAGTCAATAAAATAATCACCAATAAAAGACTACTGATTTCTGTTAGAATTAAATCTGTAAGACCTTTCAAAATGTTTGTCTATTACACATTTACTATTAAAAAACAAACAAACATCTTGTCCACATCCACAACTTGTTTTGGATGATTTTCTCGTCTATTTTGAGTTTGCATTTTATCCGCCTGTGCATAAAATCGTCAATAAAAGTCATATTATCCAAATAACCCTTGACGTTGATTGGACACTGTGTAAAGCAAAGGTCACCAAAGGTCAACAAAAGGCAGAAATTCTTATGGACTCGTCGTCCGTGGTAAAAAAAAAAGACAATAAAATAAGCAACATTAAAACCAATGTTATAAAAAAACAATTAACCCTCTGTATTTAATCTTTTATCTAAGACGTCCAAATCCAAAGGCTACAATTCTGTCTCCAAGACTTTTATTTTTTAAAAAAATCCTAACATTTTTACTATTAGTGTAATTTTTTTTTAGCAACAATTCCATTCCTGTTCCAACTACTTCTAAGTCTGGGTTCAATTCGACTTAAAAACCAGAGGTAGGCAGTGAACTGGAATAAGGAATTTTGGAGAAAATGACATCAGTTCCAACCCTCTCTGTTCCAATTAATACAATATCCAGACACTGAAGAAAAAAAAATGTCATCTGCATAAAAAGACACTAAGTTCTGCACCACCACCGAGGGAACGTTTTATTCTTCTGCTTCATTTGGGCTCAGTGCAGCTTAACCTTATGAAAAAAAAAAAGGACATAAAAGGAGATTAAAACAGACTCCGTGGCTGGTGGACGTCGAACTGAGAAGTGGAGAAATGTGACAGGAGACCATTGGTTAGAACAGCAGATTTGGGCCTTGAACACAGAACACCTACTATGACTCAAATCTTAACACAACATTCAAGAAAAAAAGAATTTCAAAACAAGAGGAGACGAGGACCAAGGAAGTAAGATTCTTTTTTAAAGAACTGGATTTATATGGACTGATGTTGGAAAATATTTGTTCATTTTTCTGCAGCCTGTGAACTCAGATTCTAACGGGAGATTTAGGGACATAGTTGGGTTTTTCCAAGCTCCAAGGGGGAGGGAGATCTACAAACTTAGACCATGAAAAACCCCTGATTCAGAGTGAAGACAACTTCTTATTCCATATTCAAGGTAAGCATCAAGACCGGTCCATAAAACAAAAGGGTTTTTATTCCACAAGTCAGAGGTTGTAACAGCTACTGTCCCCAGTCCTACACAGTAAACCAGACCGCACCGCTGTGGACCAACGTCTCCGCAGAGACTCCGTCCTTCGTCCATCCTGCTGCGTCTCCGGTCCACGGTCCAGCTCACTGCACCACCGCGCTGCCCAGAACACACCAACACGACCAAGCAGAGATCAAGCCATTTAGGATAATGCAGTCAAAAAATTATTGCTCAGATAAATAAACCTATTCTATAAAAAATGTGAATAATTACATTAAGATGCATGAACTTAACACTGGATTTCAAAGAGGGAAAAAAAAAATCCCCAACAGATATTGTAGTTTTGAGTTTGAGTAGAGAGGAAACGTGGACGTCGTCTCCTGGGCTCCTGTTGAACATGCAAGACTCCAGAACAGACCATAAAACCCCCTTTGATTGACCCTCCTGACAGGGTGCTTCATGTGGTAAGACTCCTCTGCATCAAAGTAACGGAATCCCATGCAGCACATTTCACATCATGTTTTTTTTTTCGTTCATTCAAACACAAACAAAAGAAGAAACAAAATCATACGGAAGTAAAAAATACCCAAAAAACTCTAAACAGTAAAGTTCTGGACAAAAAGTCAGAGAGTAGATAGCACCGTTGTTACAAAAGAAGGAGGGGCAGGAAGGACTAGGGGGGGGGGGGTCGTGGCGTGGAGGGGGGGTATCTTTGACATCTGGACTGGTGGCTTCATTAAACGACAGACCTCTCCAGCAAAAAATCCTTCAGCAAAAATCTCTCCTTCTTCTTCTTCTCCTCTTCATTTCCCCACGTGTCCGTCACTCAGCGTACACCTGACACAAACGTAGTCCTCGTTCTCCGCCATCTCAGCCGTGACGCCCACGCAGATCTGGTGGAACCACTGGTTGCAGCTGCCGTCGCACTGGACCCAGTCCACCTGAGGGGGGCGACGACACAAACACATGGATCAGCGCTCTGATTGGGTGATGTAACAAAACAAAGAGTTTAATGATAATTACGTTTCTTAGTTCAAGAGGGAAACTTTTCTTTAAGGAAAGTTAATTATTTACTGTTGCACACAACCAAATGTTACCCGTCACCACAGCCAGCAGGGGGCAGCTCAAGCACCCGGGGACCAGTGTGTGGGGATGGTGTCATGCTCCTTAAAAATTAATCTAAACTTTTATTGATCCCTTTTATATTTTATTCTGTTGAACACACATCTTGTTCTAACAGCAGATCTGTCGGTGCCAAGTTTGTGGCTCATCAGGGAATCGAACCCAGGACTCTCTGCATCCCAGGCAGGCGTGCTAACTGTTAAACTATGGAACTGATTTATGGTTAGAAAAAAAAAAAAAAAACACGTTCTACAAGACGAACACTGTGGTGTCATGTCTCACCTCGTCGCCCTCTGGCAGCTGACATCTCTCGGCCGGACACACGGCCATTTCCTCGTCCGAGTCGTCGGACTGGGAGAAATCGGAGCGCGGCGAGGAGGAGGTGGAGGTCGCTCTGTGCTGCGGGTTCTTCTTGTTCATTTTCTGTCTCTTGTGGGTCTGTTTTTTGTCCTTCCTCCTGCCGCCGCCGGCGTCCGATCCTTCTCTGTCCAGGTGGCGCTTTGATTTCTTTCCCGCGGCGGCCATCGTTTCCCTCATGGCGTCGACCTCCTCCTGAAAATGAAAAAGGGAGTTCCCGGTTAGACCCGGAGGCGGTGAGGTGTGAGGACCAGAGGCAGTGGTTCCGTCTGTACCTGGTCCAGTGACAGATTGTTTCCCTGAGAGTTGAACTGCGTCGGCTGCTCGCAGTCCGTGGACTCGTCCTGCGGCGGTAGCGGCGGCGGCGACGTGCATCTGTCCGTCTGCAGGCTGCTGGCTTTGTCCAGTAATGTGCAGTAGAGGCTCGGCACCTCCGGGAGCTGCACCTGCAGCAGGAGGCCCTCCACCATCAGCTTCTCCAGCTCCGGGCTCAGGCCTGCGGGACAGGACGTTAGCCACCAGAACCAAAACCACTGAGCTGCAAATGTGACAAACAGAGTGACGGGCGGCGGCGGCGGCGGCGGCGCGGACACTGACCCTGCAGTGGTATACATCTCTGCTCCGTGTAGAAGACGGCGTGGCCCGACCTGTTCCACTCTGGGGTCAGGGAGGGGGCCTGTGTCAAAGCACAACAGAACTTTACTTTGACGATCTGTCGCACACTTTCCATTATTTGTAAATGAGTAACGGGATGTAACGAACTCACGATACGACTGACAAATTATTTTGTTAACAATGTGATTTCATCACGAGAGATGAGCTCCAGACAAACTGTGATCAAATCCAATGATCCCTTATTTGTAATAAAGGTCTGTGAACCAAACTCAAACTGGTCTGATCTGGTTGACCTGGTTAACTGTCGATATATGAAACAACAACAGAAGAAGAGAAAAAACAGGAAGTGGAAAGAGTTCCTTTCTTTAGAGGAACACCGTTGGTTCTTCCCACGTTCTGTTCCAACACCTGAACGTCTCTTAGTCCACGTAGGGACCTGACGTCTGGGTTTAATAGTGGGTCACAACCAGCATTATTAGATGCGCAGCGCCACCTACTGTACTAGAGTGTGTAGTATCATGGTATGACCAGTGACTTTTGGTGATACCCCAGCCTACTGCTTACGTCTTGATGCGTGATTCATTTTTTATTTGATGCAAATTGTCGCGCATTTGTATTGTTTTTTTTTTTTTACGATGCATCGTTTCCCACATTTGTATTGTTTTTTTACGATGCATCGTTTCATCCCCATAAACGAGTGTTGGTTAAAAACAACAAAGTCGACGATGAAGGACCTGAGAGTCGCTCTGAGCCTCGTGGCTGCCTGGTACCCAGCAGGTCAGGGTGGGGGGACTTCCCGCCCTCTCTGCCATGTCTGAAGAGCTGCAGGTCTTTAAAAACTGCTGTGCCCGCCGCTGCCAGTTCACCGTCCTCTCCACCAGGTGGTGCAGAGCGTCGCCCTCGGGCAAGCGCACGCCGATCCGCCTCAAAGACGACTGCAGGGAGAGGACTCTGTTCAAGGGGGGGCTCTCCGACCGGAGGCACTGTGGACAGAGCCACGGCTGTGATTTGGTGGAGTCCGACACGTCTCTGACGCACACGCTGTGGAACGCGTCCCTGCACAGTTCGCACTGCAACATCGCCCCCATGGGGGCCTTCTGGCAGACGCACACTTTGAGGTCCATGCAGTCGGCGGTGGGGAGGAGCTTCGACTCGTTTGCTGCCCTGAGATTGGAGAAAGCCTCGATCTCCCTGACCCGCAACTCCTCCAGAGCTGCCATCTAGAGGGGAGAAAAGGAAAGTGTTCTCTTTAGAAAAAACATTCAGCTGTGACAGTGAACCTGGTCTGTTGTTAAATTTAAACTAAATTCAACTGGACTCTTACCGCGGAGGTAGAATCCTTGGACTCTGAAAGTGTTTTTTCCACATCGCTGAGAGTGTTGAGCCCTGACGTTTTCTTCTTGACGTTCTTAGACAGTTCTTTGCCTTTCTTGGCCTTCCTCTTTGGAGATCGGACGTTTTCGTAGTCACACCTCGGAGACAGAACCTGTGGAAAACAAACATGAAAAAAAAAAAACATGATCAAAAACCCAGTGCCTCTGACAGAGATCTATTCATTCAATCAGTGGATTTACAGTTGATTCCAAAGTAGTTTATAGACACCTGTCTAAGAGACGTCTGTTACTTTATTTTCTTGTCGTTATTTTACCTCTAACAGAGTGAGCGTCGACTCCTTCTGCAGGAACGTCTCGGCCGCAGAATCCTTCCACTCCTGCACCTCCACCATCAACATTTCCAGCCTGTCCAACGGCTCCAGGTGGACTTGAACAGCCTGACCTCTCAGCACCATGTCCGACAGCCTGTCCACCAGCAGCACGCCGCCGCCGCCCTGGAGAGAGAGAGAGAGAGAGAGAGACATCAAGTATTGGCGTTGGTCTGGGCAGATATCAAACATCTCCGGGGGTAACGCCCACCTGCAGCTCCTCGGCTTCCTGAAGCCACTCGCGAGCCTTTCTGATGGTGTCGTTCAGGACCACGCAGTTGGGCAGGTAGGCGGGGATGTTGGACGTCTTCTCAGCAGCAGCAATCAGGGTCTCTATGGAGTGTGGGGGTCTGTTTGAGGAGGAGAGGGGGCGGGGGGGCAGAGAGGGGAGGGTGTAGAACAGACTTTATAAACTGAGGGAAACAGCGGCCGCGCCCTGAGCGTCAGTCAGGTGTGTTGGAAGCTTTTTCTAACCACAGATCTGCACATTTTGTAAAGATATTCCTGAAAATGGAGTAAAAAAAAAAAAAGTATTTTTCAGCATCGAGTAAAACTCTAGTCCTGAGAAGTAGCAAATAATAAAGCCACAACGATAAAGATAAACAATATTTCCAATGTTACATCCAAAAGCTGCAGCAGCTAAGAATATATAAATATATATGTCAATATAAATGGTGGACAGTTATTAACCTTAAGTTAAGGTGGAGACTGCAGCAGCGACTGCTGACATTAGTCTGGTTCTGATCATGGACAGAAGCAGAATGCACATTCCTACAGCCATGCCATTAAAAGCCTTTGAAAAAAAGCACTTGTGACAGTTAATGTTGAACAGCACTGAGAACCAATGGAATGAGGGCAGAACTAAACATGATGCTCACTTTTTGTTGGTCTTGTTGCATATTCTAGCGTCAGCATTTTGCACTAGCTGTAATTAAAACGAAGCAAAATCAGGAGCACTGACATCATATTGACATTAACAAGTCGGTCGGTCGGTCAGTTAGTCAGTCAGTCGGTCGGTCGGTCAGTCGATCAGTCAATCGGTCGGTCGGTCAATCATTCAGTCAGTCGGTCTGTCAGTCAGTCTGTCAGTCAGTCGGTCAGTCAGTCAGTCAGTCGGTCAGTCAGTCAGTCAGTCAGTCAGTCGGTCAAGCATTCAGTCAGTCGGTCAGTCAGTCGGTCAGTTAGTCAGTCAGTCGGTCGGTCTGTCAGTCGATCAGTCAGTCGGTCAGTCAGTCTGTCAGTCGGTCAGTCAGTCGGTCAGTCAGTCGGTCAGTTAGTCAGTCAGTCGGTCGGTCGGTCAGTCGATCAGTCAGTCGGTCGGTCGGTTGGCCAGTCAGTTGGTCTGTCAGTCAGTCAGTCGTCCAGTCAGTCAGTCGATCAGTCAATCGGTCGGTCGGTCAAGCATTCAGTCAGTCGGTCTGTCAGTCAGTCTGTCAGTCAGTCGGTCAGTCAGTCAGTCAGTGCTAATGCCTGGACACAGAACTTCAAACACAGTCAAAGTAACGATCACAGATTCCTCCTGTCGTTTTCAGTCCATTTCAAACAGCTCTTCAGTTTAAATCATCTCGACGCCGCCACTCAGTGCTGCCCTCACCTGGCTTTAAGGAGGCTGCTGGCCTTGTCCTCCCAGTGCTCGGACACGGTGAGCAGCTCCTGAAGCCGCGCCATGGCTTTCTCCACCGACGGATGAGGCGAGAGTCCGACTCCCTGGTCTATGAGCCTCCTCATGGTCTCCAGCGTCAGCGTGGCGGGCTGCGCCGCCTGCACCGCCTCCAGCCAGCGCGCCTGCTCCAGCCGCTCCCTGAGGCGGGGCAGCTCGGGCAGCTCCACGTCGAAGTCGAAGCTGACGTCCAGCAGCGTCTGGATGTCACCCACGCTGGGGACCGGGTCGGCCAGGACCTTCTCGCTGTGCTGCTGGAAGTCTTCGATGCGGTTCAAGAGTTCCTGGAGGAGACGAGAACCCAGACGTACAGGAGGTCAAATGAACGCACGCGGGTTTTTACTTCAGTAACACTCGGAAAATTAGGAAAAAATAGACTGAAAAAGATTCAGACAAATTTGATTTATATAAAAAAACCTTTAGGTAAAATAACTTTTAACTCATCTTTGTTAGATTCTAGTGCAAAAAGTAACGCTGTTGCACATACTGCAGCCCAGGAGGTGGCAGTACTGCAACTAAAATGAATCTGACTCAATATTTTAAGTGACACCAGGAGGTTTGGTAAAAAATGATAGACATTCTGCTTCGATTCTTGAGGCCTTTATTTTTTCTTTTTTTTGTGCTTTCACCACAGGGCTAACGTTAGCTACGCCAGTCGTGGAAGTCTAAAATTAAAGTTTGTCATCAACCTTTTTTAAACAAAAAAAAAACTGTTGTTATTGTATCAAATACATCTATTTAAAAAAAACATAATTTAATGTACACTAAGTAGTACAAAGAGAGAATCTGGAAGTATTTATGAAAACACTGATATAAACAAACAAAGATTTGTTTGTTTACTGACCTTCAGCAGAGGAGCCTGGGGCAGACTGCAGCACAGGTTGTACAGCTGCCTGACAAAGGAGCTGAGCTCCTCCACCGTCAGGTGACTCCGTGACTTCACACTCCCGCACCGATACCTGACGGAGAAAGCATCGGGTCAACAACACGTGAAAACACGCTCCCTCGACAACACGGGACTGACGGAGGAGAGCGATGATGTCACCTGGTCTGTCTTTTGCCGTTCAACAGCTGCTGCGCGACCGAAGAGCACTTCTCTGCGTCCTGTGTGACCAGACGCAGCCGACGCAGGAGGTCGTTCTCCGGAAACTTCTTTGCCTCTGATTCAGCAAGAAGGGAGCGGAAAACTGCCAAACCTGAAGGGGGAGAGATGGGAGGAGCTTAAAACAACACGGCCAATCACAGAGAAGCTGAACTAATTAATCGTTAAAGTTTATCGTTCACCTTTCTTCTTCTCCAGTTTGGCCTCCAGGGTCTCGGAGACTTGGGCCGCCCACGCGTCGTACAGCTCGGCACGTTCTTTCACCGCCTTCATCATGGGGAACAGCTGGTCCAGTGTGTATCTGCAGCTGTGGAGTCAGAGACCGAGTGTCAGAGCAGCAGCACCCGCACGCCAACACCACCGTCACCGTCACGGACGACCACCGTGATGACATCACAGGTCGAGTCGTCCATCAAACAGTAACAAACACACACTGATGTAACAGCAAGATAAATAACTATTTAAAAACATTAAAAATAATAACAAAGGTTTAGTTTAATCCAACTATTGAAAACAACCTGGTGGTGAGAGACGGATCATTGTTGTTGTTTGAATTTTAGAAACAAGAAGAATGCAAATCTTTACACATAATTACTATTAATTTTTTACTTCTAGTTAGTGTTCTAATTTATTATCTCCAGCAGATGGCACAGTACCATCCCACCTGCTCCGTGGTAACGACAGTTCACTGACATATACAGAGTCCGTCCACGGTCGTGGATTAATTAAAACAGCTGCAGCTCCACATTGACCTACTTCAGTGTTTTGCTGGTGACCGGGCAGGGGCAGAGGTCGTCGATGTGGTGGAGACAGACCAGCACCCCCGGCCGACAGGGACACGTGATGGCCGACAGGTAACAGGTGGTCCTGCACTTGACACACTGACGCTCGTCGTCCTGCAGGTGGTCGTATTTCGCCTCCTTGTAATGTATGATGCCCTGAAAATGTCAGAAAAGTCGAAGCCGAGAGTCAGTCTGCGTCGGACTGTAGGTCGGTCTGTGTGTCGGTCTGCGTGTCACCTGTTTCTTCATCCTCCCCCTCAGGTCGTCCTCCTCCCGTAACATGATGACCATGTCCTTGTGGACGGCCGAGGCCAACACTACGTCCAGCGTGTCCGCCTTCAGAGCCATGTTACAAACCATCTCGTCGTGGGAGAAGACGTTGTATCGATGCAGCAGACGGTAGTGGTCGACACACTGTCTGCCCAGAGGCATCTGTTCAGACGGGAAACAGAAACAAACAAATCCCCGGCTCAGTTTGAATTACGTGTACAATTATAAATTCCGTAAATCCACATTTTCCCGTTTGTACTTTTACGATTATTTCTCCCACAGAGACAAACGAAAAAAAACGAACGCGGACTTACCCAGTCCACGGTGCAGAAGTTGACCGCCTCGGCGAAGTTGAAGCCCTGGTTGAAGCCACTGTGGTACGCTCTGGGGAACGTGACGACAAACTCACCCGCGCACTGGTTCGTTCTGTAGATCTGAAACAAAAAAGAAGACGAAAAAAAAAAAGAAAAATGACGACGGCGGTTGGGGCGGAGCGACCACGACGACAATGTGACCAACTGTCACAACAACATACCGGGACGCCGTAGGACATCAGCGTGTTGGGGTTCATGATGGTGACCAGCTGATGCAGGAGGTCAGGCTGGGACTCGAACAGCTCTGGGGCCAGTTTCCTCATCACCTCCTCCAACTGTTCTGCTGCGAAACCAGGAGCTCCGTACCAGGTTTTGGGTTCTCCCCTGGAGAAGAAGGACGACAAGTCGTCAGAAGACAATTCTCCATCCCAGTAAACACACCGTCACCTACAGCGTGAGACCGAGCCGTGCTGTGAATGCGTGGCTGCCGCACCAGTGCAGGTAGTTGATGGAGTAGCTCCAGTGGTCCTCGATGTGCCAGCAGAAGGAGGAGAAGCACATGCCGACGTAGAGCCAGGGCAGCGTCATCCCACAGATGTCGGCGGTGACGTGGGTCAGAACAGACGGGTTCATCATGGCCAGATTGTTGAGGTTCCAGCCGCACTGGAGGTACTTCTACAGGAGGGTGGGAGGGGAGGGGGTCAAAGGTCATACCAGGTCCAACCACAGACACACTGCTGCTGCGTGGCTCATGTGATTCGTCACGTGAGCGTCTACCTCGTCGGCCGGGGAAACCTTGAATTTGCCGTTGGGAATTGGAAATCCACTCCCGAACTCCTTGGAGGCGATGTCTGCTCCGTACTCCACCGTCACGTCCTCCTCTATGGCCCCGACCAGACGCCAGAACTCCTTCTCCACCAGCTCTGTCGGCACCATCTGGACAACGTTTGAATTACATTTTATTTGAAAACACCAAGATCCACACAGACTGTGAAATATATATATGCACATATATATATTTATATATTCAGTTGTGCTCACGTGAACAGGCATGTTGAAATAATCTGATTTAAAGGCATCTGCCATCTGTCCAAAAGCTCGGAGGGAGTAGTCTCTGTACGCCTGTTCGAAGCCGAACGCTTCCAGAGGTTTGCACCGGCGTCAAAAAACACAAACAAAAACACGTTACAGAGCAGCCGCGGAACCTGCACCACCTGCTGGACACACGGAGGCCGTGCAGCTCTCTCTCTCTCTCTCTCTCTCCGCTCCCACCTGAGCCAGACACTTGGGACACCTCCAGTCTCCCTTGGGGACGTCCAGCAGAGGAGGGATGAGGCAGAAGGTGTGATAGCTGTCGTCACAGCCGTCGCACAACAACAGGCGGTCCTCGTCCGCCCCGCTGCCGCACACCAGGCACACCACCAGGTCCACCTGCGGGGGGGGGGATTTTGTGAGCGACTGCTTTTACACAGCAAACACAAGAACAACAAGAGAGTTTATTCACACGGAGCATTTCACAGGTGACGTCGGGGTTGCCAGATCTCACAGAGGAAATCAGCAACCACGTCTACAAAAACAACCCCCCCCACACCCTCACACCCCCGACATCATCATCAGTGACAGAGAGAGGGAAGTCTGGACTCACCGGACTTGGAGACACTGGAGGCGGAGCCACTTTCTTGTACCGTGACTTGGTTCTGTCCACTTCCACCATTGGTTCTTTCATTTCAACTGGTTCCTGTTTAACTGGAATGGGGATCTCTTTTTCTACGAGGCCACAGAAAAAAAAAAAAGATCAACACATTGAAGTCAAATGAACTCATGTTGACAGTGTGAACAGAAGCAGAGAGCTCTACTGTCTGACTAACCAATGGGAGTGAACTGTAAACAGAGTGAATTGTTTCTTCTCCTGAACTCACATTAATAACAATCAGAAAATTGATTTTCTGTAGAAGGCAGAACCAACCTGCTTTAATTTATATTTCTACTTGAGCAGAGCGGTCGATATTTACAATAAAGTTACGTTAATTATAACATGGAGCCAAGTGTGTGAGGCTCAACAGCCAACCGACACCCCCCCCCCCCCCCCCCCCACACAAACACACCCAGAAGTGTGTGTGTTTGTGGCCTTAAAAGGTTAAGGTTGGACTTTATTGATCCAACACTGGAGAAATTGTTGAAAACCAATTAGCACCAACGCTAACCTTTAGAAATGAGGCCATCTTACACCTGTGTCACATGACGTCATCTTGTGACAGACAGTCACAGACAGACACAGACAGAGACTGACACTCGGGATGTCTCAGCCGTGGTTTTTCACCACAGTAACTGGAACTGTAATCACTCCCGTGTGCAGCCAACAACACAAACAATGGCGCTGACGTCACTGCTCTCTCCTCGTCGGGTGCCAACGCCTCACCTGGTTCTTGTTTGGTGACAATAGAACCCATCCTCCGCCGCAGGTTTGGCCGGTTCTCCCCCGGGTCGCCGGGTTCCGTCTTCACACAGATGGGCTGCAGGAGAAAAAACGGGATGTGAACCAGCTGTTCTTGGTCAATGCTAGTCCCGTCTGCGGCGACACGTACCTCGCTCTTCATGCGCTTGCCTCTGCGGGCGCTGTGGTACGCCTCGGGCGACGGGGCCGCGGGCCTCTGGGTCGGTTCCTGCTTCGTCTCCTCCTTGGCGTCGTCCATTTCTTTACCCTCCGCGGACTGGAGCGGCTTCTGGACGCACTGAGGAACAGAACACACAAATGTAAATCTACAGAAAAAAAAACAAAAAACCTGAAGCTCATGTGTAGAACTAAAGGAAAAGTGTGCATTAAAATCAATAAAGTGTAAATATTATATAGAAATATTGAACCTGACACTATTGGAATAAACTTGATACGATTATTGAAACTGACCAATCAACAGTGGCCGTGAATTATCATCAGGACAAACTTCGTCAAAGTGACGTTGCTGAAAAAAGTTTGTGTCACTGAAAACAAACCACCAGAAGAAAAGGAATCGACCTGAACCTGTGGTTAGTGACAGTCGCCACCAACTCTGACCAGGAAGTCGAGAAACTAAACTGTGAACATGCTCCGTTAGTGAAAGGAGGGCAGAGCCAGGCCTGGGCCAATGGCTGAGCAGAGTTTCTACTATTGTGGTTGAGCTCTAGAAAGGTCATTGGAGAAATGACATCAATCAGACAGAGAGACAGACGGCTTCTGTCTGAGGCAGAAACAAAGGCTTCCTGTTCACAGGTACATTTCAGATGTCGCCTGACTGACAGGAGCAAGACAACAACAAAAAAAAAACAACAAAAAACAAACCAACAACAACCTGTGTTCAGGAACATAACGTTCAGAGGACCAAGTGTGCAGACAGTTAGATTCACATGCACGTTTTCATCGGCTTCAGCGGCTGTGACACAAACGTACCTGTTCCAGTTCAGGATCAACCTCCAAACCCATCAGTTTGGAAGCTAGCTCTGGCGCCTGAGGCAAGAGAGAGCTTTGGTAGTTACACAAATTTACAGTGACCAGTCCAGGAGGTCACACAGCACCAATCCAGAGGAGCTCTCTTTGCAACATATCAGCCAATATTAGCAATGACACGACACACACACACACACACAGCAGACAGACGAGGCTTTCGCTGAACTAATGCTAACGTTAAGTGTTAACTACAGAAAAAAAACAACAGTATTTTTACACATTATCATTAACACGGTGAGGGATTTGAACCCAACTCCAAGGAGCAGAAAATGTTCTGTAATAACCAGGGCTGTCAAACAATCACAATGTTTTAATCGTGATTAATCGTGACCATAATTAGTCATGATTATTTCCTGAAATGTTCTGTTTTTATCTGTGACTAATCCAAATAATGGAATTATTAATATTCAAAAATGTAAAAGTAAAACTGTCTCGTCACAGAGTTGGTGTATTTCATCTGGACGGTGTCTTGTCGGTTCCTGCTAAAATGAAAGTAGAACGTGTGGTTGTCTCTAAACTTCAGTCCAGTCGTTGTCCTCTACAATATTAATCAGTCTTCAACCTCTGGTCAGCGGCACTGGCTTGTGTCAGGGCCGCTGACCAGAGGTTGAAACACCCACAAAGTGGATGATGGGATTTTAAATGTACGGTGAACATGTCGACTATTGACCAGATCAACTTCACAGATTAACGACTGTAAATAATTATTTTGACAGCTCTGGTGATCAATATCATCTTCGTAATAATCAGTGACACGTCCCGTCATCATCATCGTCGTCTCTGTTTGTATCCCCAACTCACCAGGAGGTTGGCTCCACTCTGGAAGAGATTGAACGGATAGAGGATTTTCTCGTAATGCCCTCTCAGGTGGGAGCCCACTGCCTTCCCCGGGGAGAAGCCCATCTGGACCGCGATCTTGGTCCATCGTCTGTCCCGACAGACGATGTCAAAACCTCCTTCCTCCGCAACCAGCTGAAACGTCAAAGCACCGTGGGTTGGTGAGTTCTACCCAACACTGAGCGTAGGAGGTGAAAAGTCTGTCGGATCAAATCCCTTCACTACCTTGTTGAGTTTATATAGATCCAAAATCTTTCTCTCCACTTGAGGAATCTTGAGGGCGCATCCCTGCAAATCCCAGAATTTGGCAATCTGGTCCAAAAAGTTGAGTTTAACTCTGGTCTGTGCCTGAAACAGAAAATAAAACAATGCCAGGGTTAGGACGAAACAACAACCGTCATCCAACAAAGACACGTTGTTAGTAACGTGGGCTAATATTTGATCCACAGTTTTACACAGTACTACTGCATATGCATCAACAGGAGAAATGTTCAGCAAAATGGTGGCAGGACTGTAGCCCTGAAGTCGTCAACATTTCACCCTTATATTTGGTAAACACTGGTGAACAAGTCATCTTAAACCTACGACTTATGACTCATAAATCCATGACTTTTTTCTGTTCTGTTTTTCCTCATAAATAAAAAACTATATTCGCATATATTTAAACTCCATTGGCACCTTTCTCCCTGTAACATTAAGGTTTTTTTTAATATGTTGACGACTTTATTTTCCTAAATTTACAACTTTATTTGCATAATATTTTTATTACTTTGTTCTCATGAATTTATTCTCATATATAATTTTACCGATCTCCGCCTTTAATTTAAGCAGTTTGACATCATCCATTCATTTGTTTATTCAAAAATTTCATTTTATATTTTCATATTTCGTGGCTGTTTCCTGTTTTTGTGTCAATATTAGCTCCACCATCTGTTTACATACAGTTTTATCATAGGGAAAAAAAAGAAAAAGAAAAGTCACAGATATAGACAGTCAAATATTCAGTGGTTTAACCGGACTGACAAAACTCACCTCCAGCTCATTGAGTCTCTGGATACGAGGAACAAAGTGCAGTTTGTCAACATCACAGGCAAATGGAGGTTGCCATCCCTGAACAGTGAGAAACACACGAAGGTCATTAAAATACAACGCTCTGGGAGTTGGGTCAACACTTTTGTTCCTGTATCGAGTCGAAAATATGAGATTATTTTTTTCTAGCCTTTTAATAAATTCGTTCATAAGAAAAATTAAGAAAAAAAACACAGTAACAACAATAGGGTTCATGTTACCAAGACAAGGCCGTCACTTTTAGTGAAAGAACACAGAGATCCTTTTTTTTTGTTTGTTTTTTTAGCTCCTGCAACATCAGTAAATCATCTTTAATCCTGACCTGACATATAATACGGCAGGACAGTTTGTGAAGACTGGACTAATCCCCCCAAAATTCTTGTCAAAAGTCAGCAGCAACATCCCCCACTGGCAAACAAAATGGCCAGATGGAAGACTCACTCACCAACCCAGTTTACCACAAAGCCAACATGGAGGACAACACCCGTCTGTACCACAGGCTCATGTATGACCAAAGTGGCCCGTGTGCGAGAAACCGATCGATAACGAGTGTAAATAACGTGTAATAAGACCAGTCACACGACACCAAGTCCAAAAAGTCACAACAAAAACAACAATATATTTATCAACATCAATGTACGTTCTTGTCCCTAAAGGTGGAGGCAACATGTCGTGACTTTATTGAGGGGTGGGTGGGGGGACATGAGTAGTTTGAGCGGTTGATTACAGACATAAATGTGTATTTAAAAAGGTCAATTCGACTGGAAAGTGTTGGATCTGCTACACGTCGAAGAGCAACGAGGAGCCCACGGGCATCATGATGCTCCTCAACGACAACCCCAAAAACAATCGCGGAGACTGACGTCAGACAGTGAGGGACAATGGTGGAGACACGGTGTTGACATTTGTGTTTTTATCTCCTTATCACAGCACCACTAACCCGGGAGTCTTCCGCACGGGCAGCGGAGGAGTCAAAGCGGAGAGTACGAATTGTGACAGCTTCAGCCGCTAGCTCTCGGCTAGCATTCTGGCTAAGCGGCTCAATGACGGGAGCACGGGACTGTGTTGACACGCAGTGACCCGCGACTATAATCCACTTTTAACACACTGACACATATATACACCCCCTAATCCCCAACAAAACAAAAAACACGGTGAAAATAGTCACCGAAGTGAGCTAGGTAGGCAGCTGTGGCAGCACAAAGACCGAGCGCCGCCGTGTATCCGCCATGTTGATCAGTCCCTTTAAATCCTCAGCTCCATCTACACAACCGCCTCAACGGTCAAACGGGTCAGCATCCGCGGCGTTTTTCAATTTCTTTTTTTAAATTATTTACAGCCTCTCGCACTCACCGGGGGTGGCCGCACTTTGCAGATGCCCGTTTTCTCTGCAATGGGACGGATCTTATTGATAAAGGCATACGGATCTCGAAATTCTTCCCAGCTGGGCTCGAAGACCGGGCACTCTGGAGGAGGCTTGAACTCGTCCGGCCGAGGTAGGCTCATGGTTTCGGCTGGGACAGGACGGCTCAAACGGAGAAGTTACCAAAAAAAAAAAAAAAAGAGAGAGAGAAGGGGCTGCGGTCCGGTTAGAGGGTGTCCTTTTTTCTCTCTCTCTCTCTCTCTCTCCTGTAAATGGCAGTTTGTTGTGCCGCGAGACTCAGTTACGTTCGGTCGCCATCCACACCGGAGGAGGCTGCACACAGACACACACTCACTGATTCACGTACGCACACACACACAGAGGAGAGAATGTTCCAAGGCACTGAGCACGTCCGCTCAAAAAACTAGACACCGCGCGATTCGTGTTAATGCCACTGCTTTTTTTTACCACGTTTCCGAGAGGTTTGGGGTTCAATACCCTTCTTGTCGTCAAACTACAGACACACACTGTAATGTTTTTTTTTATTATTTTAATACAATATTACGAACATCTTACTGTCGCATCATCACGGTGTTATTTTAGGAGACTGTGATCCTGAAGTTAAACAATAATAACACGAGTGACTTGTGTTTATTTATGACAAAACTGGTATAAATATTGGTGATTTTTCTTATGTATATTGTTGTAATGTTTTTTTACATGATAAAGAAGGTTACTCCAGGGAGGCTGCCATGTTAGATTACAATAAGAAGAAAAGAAAATTTTATAAAAAAACCCCGATAAATGTATTCATGTGAATGGTGAGAAATATGAGAAAAATTATTTTAAAAAACCACTACAAAATAGACAATGTTGTATCAACTAATAAGTAAATTCTGTCAAGACTTTCTACAAATCTTTGTGTGTCTGTTTCTGTCCCTTTGTACATTAAAAGATGCTCTCAGTTCTTTACGGTAAATTTCAAAATGATGTCTGTCAAGACTTTCTACAAATCTTTATGTGTCTGTTTCTGTCCCTTTGTACATTTGTGATCATTTAAGAGACATACATTCACAGTTTAAAGTCTTTAAAAACACAGGGCTGAGATCTGGTGGCAAAAACATTCATGTTCAAAACAGGAGTCCTGCTGCCAGATGACATGGTGAGGGTCAGTAGGGTCAGGGTCACCCGCCCTGGTAAAGGTTACCCATGATGCACAGGGTCAATAAATAATAAAAACACGGTCAGATTTGAACCCTTAAGAATCTGACGTCACGTAGCACATTAAAAATGGAAGTAGATACAATTGAAATGTATAGTTTATATATATATATATCTAAAATATTTTACTCTTATGGTACACTTTATACATAATTTACATAGTTAACATGTGTTTGTTGGTCTTCACCACAATATTTCCAAGATAATGAAATGACCCTTCAAGGCTGCAGTCCAACGTCTCTCTCTCTCTCTCTCTCTTAAACACACACACACACACGTATCATTTCCTAATGACACTGATATAACGTTCATGTTTATCACAACCGACAATAAACCGTCCTTCCGACAACTGTTCACACGTCACGTGCCAACGACTTCCACTTCTTTTCCGCCGACATTGACTTGTGTTTATTCCTGCGCGGATGAATATGTTCAGGTGACACCTTCGCGGCTGCCGGGACTTGTTGTTTAAATAGTCAGTGTGTGTTCGGTGTGATTGGCTTTCATACGTTGAGTCAACGTTCCACAACCGCAAATACGGATGTCGGTCCAACTCTGACCGACATTATGTGCAGCAAAACAAATGGCGTGAACAGCACACGGCAGACCGGCCCTACATCCGTGACGTAGGCGGAGAGCGAGGCCAACCAACCGTCTCCACACGGCAGAGGACCGGTGCAACAGATGGTGTGGAGCCATAAAGTGTTGACCTCACCACCATGAGGTCAGACCCGGATCACGTTAAGATCCCACTACGACAGCATCCAACCACGGGTTGTTCTCTAGCTACAGCGTTCGGTTACGTCAGTAATTAGTTTAAATAATTCATCGTGTATGACCTGCAGAACAAGACACTGTTCTAACTAGGATAACCTGTGGAACTAAATCTCTGACCCGCAGCCCCAGGTCAGGTCATAATAATAATAATAATAATAATAATAATAATAATAACAAAAAAGACCACTAGCCTGGACCAGTCTGGGCCACAGGTTGTCGGTTAAAATGCCAACAGTTTCTGCAGCGTGACAAAAGATGTCAATCTGAATATGTCAAAATGTTCATCTTTATTAAAAAAAAAAAAAAACCCAAACCAACCTCAGTCGGCGAATGACACCAGTGTTTTAGTGGCATGCGTACATTCACCTTTACATTATATTAAAATGGACACATTCAGTTTTACAGCAATAAAACAGTAGCATTGTGGGTAATGGAAGCCTTCCTGTGGCTGGTCTTCACTCCGTGAATTTACATATAAAATGTGACTGCATCACAGGTGATCAAACGTACTCACTTCGTTGAACATCAGGTGGCGCTGGGGCAGCATCATCTGTCCTTCGTGGACATGTACAAGTCCACGTTTTCAATGACGTGATTCTTCGATTTTGTCCGTTAAATAAACAGTCAACTGCTATGATTCAGCCGTCGTCTAAAACAAAGTCTCTCTGGTGTCGCACTAGAAATATAAAATTAGTGATTTAGTGTGACGATAACGAATAAACTCTGTCGTAACGCAACTGGAATCTAAAATAAACCTACTGACCCATTAATGACCTCATCAATGTCAGTAAGTACACTTGATGACCGCACCAATGTACCGTTACTACCGTCAGTCACATGGGAGGCAACATGATGTCCACCGGAGGAAGTAGGTCAAAGGTCATCAGGCATGTAGCAGCACCCGGGGCCCGACTCTGCTCTAGCTTCATATATTTGTATCAGGAGTAGAAATATATTGCACTTTGAACTAAAAAAATAATCTCACAGCTGAAGACGGAAACAACGTTCACTAATGAGAGTCATGAAGGTGGTGGTGGGGCCCCCCAGTGGCCTCTTTCTGAGGCGCGGTCAGTCCGACAGGAGAGACGGGGCCGATCCGACTGGCATTTTTAACAAAGTCTAGCTGATTTTTCCCCACCCCTCACCCTCCTCACCCCCTCCACCGTCTCCTTCTGGGTCTGGCTCTCAGTGAAGATCACTTCTCTCGTAGAACGCAGACGCCGGCGTCGCACCGCTGTGTGGCCATGGAAGTGACAACCTCCCAGGAATCGATGACAGGGTCGTAACATTCAATACTGCTGAGGAGCGAGTTCCCGTCATATCTAAGAGAAGTAGGGTGATGACCAAAGAGACAGTGAGAAAACATCGCAATTTCATTTTTGCGATATTGTGACCATATTCTACAGCACTGTAACGACTTGGAATGGAACAGCATTGAGTCTTTACTATGACGACACTTTGACTACAATTGTAAAGGCTCAATATATCGTCATGCCTATGGTAGAGCAGTGTATCTCGATATATGGTATCGTTGCCCCATGTATTGCGATACGTATCGTATCATCAGATTCTTACCAATACACGGCCCTAATTAACATATTATAACTTTTTTCACATCCAAAGATAATGATTAGAGTTCAAAGTTCTACTGTTACTTCATTGCACAGCATGTCATTGGCTGATAAATAGACCAATCAGAAAAAAGAATCTTAAAATACAGCTGACCGTCCTGTTGGATTTACTATGAAATGAAAGAGAAATGAGTACAAATGAGTACACTTCAAAGTTTGGTCTCACCCAGCGATGGCGTAGAGTCGTCCTCGGAGGACGGTCGCTCCGACGTAACACCGAGGGGTGGTCATACTGGCCACGGTGGTCCAGTAGTCTGTTCTGATGTTGTAGACCTCCACAGAGTCCAGGTGTGACACCCCATCAAAACCTCCCACTACGTATATGTGGTCATTCAGCAGAGCAACACCGGCCCCTGGAGACAGAAAGAAATAATAAAAAGAATCCTCTGAGCTCAGAGTCGAACACGAGAGGTTCTTCTTCTTTCTTTCTTCTCGTCTCACCTACCTGACCTCTTGGTGGCCATGGGTGTAACACTGGTCCAGTGGCCTGTGTGTGGGTCGTAGCGCTCCACTGAATTCAGAATGTTCAGTCCATCATACCCACCTGTAGGGGGCACATTAGGGAATGTTTACAACTCTGATCGAGGTAAGTCTGTCTCTGTCAATGACTAATGACTAAGTAACAGTTGAAACTCTTGTCACCAAAATGGAATTTTAGACAAAATTAACAATGTAACAGAACCAGGCAGACACCAGAGCACTACTATAGGTCAGAACTAGGAACTGCAATTAAAGGATTTTTTTATGTATAATAATAATAGTCTGTCTCTCTTTACCTCTTGACATTCCTTTTTTAAGAATCAAAAATAAAATGTAAAGACTCATTGGAAATACCACTGGTTAGAAATCATTTAAATTATACTTTATTCACTGCTAGAAAACCTTTACTTTTCCACTGAACTGTTTCTACTGATTTTATAAAAAGTTTGAGGAAAGATTCACCGATAATGAAAGTATCAAAGACGACCACCTGAATCACTAACCTTCAGAGAGAAGGTAACCAAATATATAACCAAACATAACCCTCATTTCCCAAATACCTAGGCAGTATATGAGTCCACTGGCCACCACCAGTCCAGCTCCTTCTCTGGCTGTCTGCATATCTCCCAGCATGCTCCACTGGTCAATGTTCGGGTCATATCGCTCCATGCTGGTATGACGCCTGCTGCCGTCGAAACCTCCGGCCACGTAGATCATGTCTGTGGAAAGAGGAAAAAAAACAAAAAAAAAACTCAGAGAACGTTGAAGTAAAATAAAAACCCTAACTGTGTTGGAAACACAACTGTTTTCCTACCTCCTAGTGTTGTAGCCCCTGCAAGGCCCCGCCGCACGTTCATGGTGGCGACCGTGTACCACACCCCGTCCTCGTCTGCGGTGTAGTCCAGGCACTCCACGGAGCTGAGCCTGGAGCGACCATCGTAGCCTCCGATCACGTAGACGCGGTCGTGGAGGGACACCGTGGCGACGTAGCGCCTCTTCCGGGCAATGTTCTGTCGAAGACGCATTGGTCGATACATATATCTGAGATCTGGGGTCACAACAAAATATCTCAAGTATGTAGTTTACTTACAGGCAGGAAGCTCCACTCTTGTGTTTTTGGGTCGTATTTTTCAACGATGTCTATCGGTGACTGCTGGCTGCCGAAACCTCCGATGACCAACAGAACTTCTTTGGCACCTGAGGAGACCAAGGTCTTAAGTTTACACCATCATCAACAGAGTGGGCGGAAAAAGTTGGACTAAAGATTCCCACCTAATCTGGCTTGTGTTCTTGGACCCTGCATTTCGCTCCTCAGTTCTGGTCTCAGGTGGAATTTCTTGGCCTCGTCAACGAGGTCTCGACACGGCAAACTGCAGCGGATGAGGGGCTACAACGAGCCAAAACAGGCTTCAATACGACGGTGATGGTGAGACGCTTTAGTGTTTATAGGGAACAGTGTGTGTAATCACACGACGACCTGCTCTGCTCCGCTCACCTCGGCATCAATGACATCTGTAATGTAGCGCGGGGTCAGCAGGGGCAACCGGACGAACTCCAGCATGTCCGGCAGATACGGCTCTCGCTCTTTACGGTTGTGTTTGACCCAGTTTAACACGGCTTCAAACACGGGCTCCTCAGAGTCGACCTTCACACGACGTCAGACACAGAGAGAGAGAGAGAGAGAGAGAGAGAGAACTGTTCTATTAATATGTTCTATAAATACAAACATCTCTAATAATCCTACTTATTAGTAACACTGATCAAAATACAGATACACAAAATATTGCGATATTTTGTTTCATGATGATATGACGACATCCTCCATCAGTTATCGATTTTTAATCACCAATTCCCAGTCCAATATTCCTGGTGTTGGTTCTTTTTCTTTTTTTTCTTCTTTTTTCTTTAGTGATTCCAAATGTAGATCCCTCTGTTCCAGTGTTAGGAACTGATGTTCGGATGGAACAGAGTCTGAGACTGAAAATTTCACTGTAATTAAAGTTTGAGGAAAAAAAAGAGATTGTGCTTATAGTATTGCAGTATATCGCAATATATCGTATTTTTACCTCATGTTTTATGATACCTATCGTATCACCAGCTTCTTGCCAATACAGAATCCCTGCTAATAGCCATGTGAATTTTAATAGTTTCTCAGACACAGTGCACTATTATATGATTGAACATATTGTTATGTGTAATTATAATTTGCACAGAGGTCTGTTTTTTTTAATGATTTTTCTAAATGATTTTATGAGGTACACATGGTACATTTATTTCACTTAAAATACCCTGGAAAAAAGCGTGACTGCAGTCCTACCTGGATTTCATCACACTTGATGAGTTTCTCCACCTCTGTCTGACCGAGCAGCATGAACTCTTCGTGCTGAACCACCTCAGAGAAATGCTTCTGGGAGAAAAGCTCGGCTGCCTGCATCAGATCCAGGCAGTTGTGAGTTTCGGCAAAGTCACGAATGCCCAGGCAGTTGGAGGGATCGAGCTGACTCTCCAGAAAATCACAACACGCTCTTTTCACCCCTGGGGAAAACAAATGTGCCTTGTTACGTAACTGTACACAAATATACTGCTATCTGCTAGATAGAAATACTTGATGGAACTTGGAAGGAATACTCCCAAGTAAGTCATCGTTTTGTGGACAAAGATGTTATAACAGCACATGAAAACCTTTAATTATGAATAAAGTATAGTGCAACGATGCATATATGTATTTAAAAAAAAAAGACAAACCAGAGTCAAATTACTCGTATGTGTCATACTTGGCCAATAATGCTGATTGTCAGGACCTTCCATGTGATTATCAGTATTTTATTAAGACTCGGTCAATTCAGAGAACAGCTACAGATTAGTCCAGGAAGGAGGTTTGAATATATTCTATTTAAAACCTGTGCCATAATCGGTCTGTGTTCCTCTAGAAGAGCTCCTGTGATGTCATAGACCAATGTTGGATGAAAGGATGTGGCTCAAAAAGTGGCTCCTTTATACCCAGAAGGTTGTACACTGGAAGTCCACGGGTCTGAGTGGGATTTTTCCTATTTTACTCGTCTGTTTTTTGGACTTGCTTTGGACATGGTCATTAAATTATTAAAAATGAACTGTACGTCCAGCAGGTAACGTTTATATATGTAGATATAGGCACATTTTTACTCTATAGATTAGGCTCCTTCAGTTCTAAATGAACTAAAGACAGATCTTGTAAACCCACCTTTAAGTTGCAGTAAACAAGCTGCTGGGAGAAGTTCTTGAACGTTCTCTACCGTGACCAGCACGGTCTCTGTGTAGACAAAGTCCAAGAGGATCTCCATAGTTGACGCAGTAAGGCCCTGAATGTCCACGAAAGATTTCCCCTTTTCAGCGAGCTGCAGGAACACAGCAGCAAAAGACAAGTGTTAAGATTTTATATATGTATATATATATTCATATATATATGTATATATATACTTGTAACCTTTACCTCACTAGTAAACATGGCACAGAACGTAACCATTACCTCACTAGTAAACATGGCACAGAAGTAGTCACTGCAGGCAGCCAAGACGATGCGATGAGCTGGGAAATCTGTGCTCTCCACTCTCAGGGTGATGTCGCAGAGGGTGTTGCTCTTGCGAAGTGAGTTCATTGCGTTGAGGATGGACTTGGCGTGGGAATTGGTCATGATGTCCTTCGGTGCCATGCTGCCTTGAGAAGCTCTCAAGGATGTCAGAGTACTCAAGGAGTCTGAAACAGAGAGGCATCGTTGTTATGGCACGGCCGTAACAACATCTGATCGACTCTGATCTCATCCTCCGTACATTGACTTTGTGTTTGAAGGTCCACCAAGAGACTCGGCCGGCCTATTGACCCCTGGCCTGGTCTTTTTGATAAAAACTACATCAATATTTACACCTTAGGTAGAAAGAAAGAATAAAAGAGAGGAGGTTTGACACATATCACCATTAGCTCCATGACAGCACCACTGTCCAGGACTATTATGAGATGATACAAACAGTGAACACTGAAGAATAATCCTATGACAAACAGTCAGATGTGATTAGTACAATAACAGTTGATTTCATGTTCCATTTGTTCTAATAACATGTCATACACTCTTTAACATTTGCATACCTTCCATATTTCCGAAAACGTTTACGTAATCATAAAACTATTCTGTGTCCAGTGTTGACATTGATGTATTTTCTTGTAAAACATTACTCAAAGTAGAATTATTACTTTTTTTGCCTTTAATGCAGTGTTTTGTTGTTGTTACGCCACGCGGTTGTCAGGGACTTACCGTTAAAGGATTTGAACACTTGTTCCACCACTGGGAGGCAATAACTATAACTACACATGAGCTAACAGCAGCCCAGCACAGCTGAGGGCTAACGCTAATGCTAAACAACAACAACAACAACAGCCACGACAACAGCTCAGAGAACGACAGTCATAGAAAGTGACCGGCAGCCACGGGGGAGACAAAACAAGAAGAAGACAAACACAGAGACGCTCGTGACTGAACTCAAACGGAACCCAGAGACGTTTACACTTCAGTGTCTTTAGCTGTTACAGCTAACCTGGATGGCACCTCAGTCCCTGGTCCTTTTTCGTCCTGCTGTCACCCAGAAAGCAACACTGGACTGCGGCTAATTCATGATAACCTCTGCCTCCACCAAGACACGCGCGTCTGTTGCTTCACAGCACTTTGATTTCATTCCCATCCCGGGTTTCTTTTCTTTTCTTTTTTATTCTACTCGGAGCCTATTCTGTAGCACAGCAGCCCACATTCTCTGACTACACGGATTGGCCATAAACACACCAGTAGCGCGTTAACGTGCCTGGACGTGTGAGCGTGCGCGTCTCCGAGACCTGACGCCTCGTATGAGCGAGTGTGCAACAACCGTGAGTTCAGGAATTACATTTCCGGGTCTGAAGAAGAAAAAGCCTTACGGCTGTGTTATAGCGGTGTAATGACTCAGTAACACGCTAAAAAATATTTTCTGAGAAGGTTAATAAATTTTAAAAAAAAAGACGAGAACAAAATTGTAGAAGCCTTACGGCTGTGTTATATCGGTGTAATGATTCAGTAACACGCTAAAAAAAATTTCTGAGAAGTTTAATAAATTAAAAAAAAAAAAAGACGAGAAGAAAATTGTACGTCGAGACATTTCGTGTTTTTACGCATTGAAGGACAGCAGCTTGACGGTGTGGGAGGAGCCAGTGTCGTGTTTCCGCTCAGAACAGAGGTGATCTCCCCAGCCGTACCCAGAAATTAGCTTAGAGTGACGGTACTGTAAAGAAAACTTTACAGTACAGTACAGTAAAAAAAAAGCAGGGGAGCTGCGGGTGTAGACACCGGCGGTAGAACGAGGAAAGAGCGGTAGAAGAAGAAGAAGAAGAGGAGGAGGAGGAGGAGGAGGAGAAGGAAGAGAAGAAGGAGGGGGAGGCAGCTGGACTGTCAGCAATGGAAGCCGAGTTTCGGGAAATCGATGAAATCGGGAGCTGGAACAGCGTTTACCAGGTACGAACTTGTGTTTATTAGAGGGTACACGGAGCTCCAGTCACCGGAGCTGTCACCGGTGTCAACCCACAGTTGCTCCTCTGCAGCAGCAGGGGTCGCGGAGACCGTGAGCTGAGCTGAGCTGAGCTGCTGAAGTGTAGCCTGGGTTCCGCTTTCTCACAGCAGCCAGATGATTTACGAGTCTGCCAAACATCACTGATCACTGATCACGACACGCATGGTATCCTAACGAGTACAAATGTGTTCCTGTAGTCATATTAATAGTGTATATATATTTTTTGACCAATCATTGCCACCTAAAGTATCGTGATACACTATACAGCTATAGGACGTGTAATTACAACTGTCATATCGCGATTTAACCATATCCACAATCGCAAGAAGCAATAAAATAATGACAATTTTGGTGTAAACCTAATCAGAGGGAGGTCTTTATAATTTGTTATGAGTTTATACTTATTACAGTAACAGTGATGATTTCTGTCCAAGAAGTTGTCAAATGAAATGATAGTTATTCACCATTTCTGAAAGGCACAAGTCCGTACAGTATTTACGTGTCTTAAAGTTCCTTTTTATTAGCACTGAGATCTGGAGGACATCTCCTGAGATCTCCTGAGATCTCCTGAGATCTCCTGAGATTAAGGACATGGCAGTGTTGGTGAAAATTAAGTGAGAACTAATTCATCCTCACATCCTTTTACCAATGTCCACTGATCTTTCTCTTCCTCCACCCACACACCCTTACTGTATCTGTTCATGACAATATTCATCACGGCAAACTTAATCTCTGTTCACTACATTTAAAATCCACAAACATTTGTACGTGTGCACTGACAATATTCATCACGGCAAACTTAATTTTCAAACTTCCCGATTTGCTGTCTCATGCCGACAGCGTCGGGGCGTTGAGAACTTGAGAACTGTTTCTTGACATTCCTCTTTTTGTCTACACCATGAACAGGCAGAAAAGTTCAAGTACCCCTACGACGCTGCCTGCCTTTCTTCCGTCCCCAAGCCGTCTCTCCGTCCCTTTATTGTCCCTACATTTAAAATCCCTTCTCTACCTCCTCCACACTCTTCCCTTTCCTGGCCTTTTGCTCCGTCTTGTTTGTCTTTGAACCACAGTGGTCCAAATCCCTCTATTAGTCTTGGTTAGCAGCACTGGGGGGTGATTGTAGACAATCTTGGCCTCAGCAGACCCAGTGTGTCAGTACTTTTTGTGGTCCACATATTTTGTCTGGCACAGGCGGCTTCCTGATGTAACCCTACTCATTTTGCTGGACCCGGGAAAAAAAGACCAAGGAAACACGGACTCTTTTTCTATGTAGCGGTTTGGACACAATCTGTCCAACAATCTGAGGTGGAGGTTGTTACGGCTGCCTCAACAAGATCACCAATTACTTTCTCCCTCACTGAGAGCTGCCATGACAGTAATTTAAATTAGGCAGAAAATGCCCCTTCCTGCCACTGGGGTCAGGAGTGGGGGGGGGCAGTGGTTGAATTCAAAGCATTGAGCCGTGTAGCATCCGTACTGCGGGTTGTTTTTGGTGTCTGTAATGTTATATATTTTTTTTGTAATGACCTTTTTGAAATATAAACATTGTGTCGCCAACTTCACAAATTTTGACCAATTTTGAAATGTTACTCGAGAGTCTTTTACAATCAGACCACAAAAAGCGGTGAGAAAAAGAAATAAACCAAATGAACCAGCGTTCTTTGGTAGGTTTTATCGCCATGGTAACCATGCACGACTTCATGTTAAATTATGTTTTCAGCGTGATACGGTGGAAATGTGATATCACTGTGTCTTGTGCCTTCCCAGGATATCCGTCACCAGTCTTGTGACCTTCCCTGCAAATACGCCAAATTACCGGAAAACAAGACTCGGAACCGTTACAGAGATGTTAGTCCATGTAAGTTGTGTTTTTATCTCCCTGACGTGTATCGAAACATTGTTTTTCTTAACGTTTCTTTACGCACTACAACGTCCGCGGTTCTGTTTGAAACGTCAGCCAGCGATGATTAATTCACATTACTAACGGAGCTACTTCATCCACTACGACAGCTAATGCAACAATGACGTCGGAGGACGCAGTGTTACACAACGGACAGAAGAAGTCACTGCAGTCACAGAGATGTCAAAAGGACACGATCCTTCGAGTTCCCTATTTTCATTATTACCACAAATACTTACAAATACTTCCCAATAATTGGTGTGAACTCAACTTTGGCAAAAGTGTGAAATGAAAGTCAGCTGAAAGCCAGCAGATCCTTTACATACGATTTCCTTCACACATTATTTCTGTTTTTCCTCCTCAGTTGACCACAGCAGAATATGTCTGCAGCTGGGTATGAACGATTACATCAATGCCAGCCTCATCACAGTAGAAGAGACGCAGAGGAAATATATCCTCACTCAGGTGAGCGCAGAGAAAACCAACGCAGTAAAGTTGAAGAACTAAATCATTAAAAAAAGTTTTAAACACTGCCTGGAGACTAATGACCAAAGACGTGACATTTAAAGAGAAATACTACCCGGATTATATTTATATTTTAAATGTTTTAGACACAGATTAAAAAGTGATGTGATTTAAGAGACAATATTCGCTTCCTTTAACAGCCTGTTCCTTAGTTTTATTAACTGGATAAAGTACCTACGGCTGAGGTTTTGCTGCGTACTGTCATGCTGTGAGCCAAAAAAAAACCAAAAACATTAAAATGAAGATTTAAAAAAAAATTACTTTGGAGTTTTTCCACCACAAAAACATTAAAATGAAGATTAAAAAAAAAAAATTACTTTGGAGTTTTTCCAAGATGCATTTTCTAGTGTTGCTAACGATCTATTGTCTGTGTAACACAAAAACATTAAAATAAAGAGTGTTGCTAACGATCTATTGTCTGTGTAAAGTGATATTGTTGATGTGAATGCACAGTTCAACCGAGGGTTCCCTTTTTTAGGGACCACTTCCACACACATGTGGCCACTTTTGGGAGATGGTGTGGGAGCAGAGAAGCCGCGGCGTGGTCTGGAAAAAGGATCGGTGAGTCCTGTTGTTGTTGACGTTGTTGTTGACGTTGTTGACTACTCTGTTCGGTGCAGTGTGTTTAAACCTTCTCTGGTGTTCAGGTGAAATGTGCCCAGTACTGGCCTCACAGAGAGGAGGGGGACGCCACCTTTGAAGACACCAACTTCAAGCTCACTCTGGTCTCAGAAGACATCAAATCTTACTACACAGTCCGTCAGCTGGAGTTGGAAAACCTGTCTGTAAGTGACGCAAACACCGACCTGCAGCATGAGATGTGTTGACGCCGATGGAGATTTGATTTGTAAATAAACATGAAAAACGTGTTTAAATTATGTTCGATGACGATGTTTTCGTTCAATCAACACTTGGGTTAGAATCACAATTCAGGCAAAAGATGGAAAATATGGAGTTGTACGCTTGACTTTACCTGAAGAAGATCACCGTTCTGTCTGGGTGGAGTTCTCAAATTCATACCGAGGGGCGTGGGTTCTCCTAGAACCCTGGTTTCCTCCCACAGTCCAAAAACGAGCAGATTAAGGATAAGGTTGATCTGAATTGATCTGATTGACTGCTTGGATTGACTCCAGCTCTTCTCCCTGACCCTGAAAAAGATGGTAGAAGATAGTTTTGTTTTTTTTTACCTGAAGGAGCTTAAATAATCAACAAGCTTTGGAGCAGAAGTTATAATGTGAAAAGTCCAAACACGTACAGTAGTTGGCGCTGATTTAAGTTGCTGTAAAGCTGCTGGCACAATCGGCTACAAACATCGATTTTCTTCAAAAACATCCTTTTTTTAGTAGTTGTTAAAAGATCCGAGTCATTATCTGAGGATTGATGGTTCCAATCCCAGCCCTGGCTTTGAGCAAGCAGCAAAAACTCTCTGGGTTCACTGAATGGTGTGTCCAAATGAGAGTAATACCCCTTCAGAGAGTAAAAGGAAATTTAAATTTCCCCCAATTTAAAAAAAAATCTCATCATAGGCTCATTTCTTTTAAATACAAAACCTACAGAATGTAGTAAATGAACCGGACCAGCGTTTGATGCTCCTGAAATCATTCACTTCTAAAAAAGGAATCACTTTCCAAACTATTTAATTGTGACTTTTTAGATCTCTATCCCTGTGATTCTTCTCTGCAGACTCAAGAGACTCGGGAGATTTTGCATTTTCACTACACCACCTGGCCAGACTTTGGGGTACCAGAGTCTCCCGCCTCTTTCCTCAACTTCCTGTTTAAGGTGCGAGAGTCCAGGTGCCTGAATTCAGACCACGGCCCAGTGGTCGTTCACTGCAGCGCCGGCATCGGCCGATCAGGGACCTTTTGTCTTGTGGACACGTGCCTTCTGTTGGTCAGTACTGAGTTCTCCTGCTCCGACTCCAAGCTGTGTTGGTTTGTAAAGACTTCTGACCGACTCTGTTCCCACTGTTGACTGCAGATGTCGACCCGAAAAGACCCATCCTCGGTGCGTATCCGGGACGTTCTGCTGGAGATGAGACGCCACAGAATGGGCCTGATTCAGACGGCTGATCAGCTCCGTTTCTCCTACCTTGCGGTCATTGAAGGTGCCAAATACATCCAGGGAGATACGTCCCTGCAGGTGGGAGCTTCCTTTTCATCTACTCTTTGTTCCATTGATACAAAGTAAATTTGATCTTTAAGAAATTGGACACATCGAAGGAAGCTTGAGACACTGGCTGCTTTAAAAAATACTTGTGTTTTTCCATTTAAAGGAGTCATGGAAGGAGCTGTCGAACGAGGAGGACGATCCTCCAGAGTTCACTCCTCCTCCTCCTCTTCCTCCTCCCAGAGACCCTCACAACGGCAAAGTTGAGCCATCCTTTTTCCCAGGAAGCGAGGAGATTGTGCAACGCACAGAGACCCGGAGCTTGGGGTGTTCACTGAGGTCAGCTGAACTTGTAAACGTTGACCATGTTGTTGAAAAAAATAAATTGTTTATTAAACTTGGTCTTCTCATTTAGCTCCTCAGCAGACACCACAGTGCGGAAAAGGAACGTTGCTGCCACCCCGTTTCTTCAAGGCGACCAGGCTGACGGCCACATGGTTGGCCAGGATCTTACCTCTGAAGTTTCTACCAAATCCCAGGAGCAGGAAAAGCAGGAGGAGCAGGAGCAGGAGACCAGCAAGCAGAAATCAGCAAAAACAGCTGAGCAGCCGGAGGGAAACTCTCCTGCAGCGGCGGCCTGGTCCCCTCTTGTGGCCAACGTGTGCCTGTGCACGGCGCTGGCTCTCAGTGCTTACGTCTGTTATCGAGTCTATTTCCACTGATGCCTTTCCTCCACTTTTTGGTTCCCTCCCGTGTCTGTCTCTACTAATGCTGCGAAGTGGACTCCACCGGCCCGTCCGCCTGCTTTACTCTGTGCCACAGCAGAAGATTTGGACTCCGACAGATCTAGAAATTCCTTGTCTCATTCAACACATGCGTTGTAATGGAGGTGGAGGGGGCGGATAATTGTGAATGACTCCCCCCACCTGCTCTCATCCAGCCAAACATTGTATCCATGTGTCATATTAGAAGCTCAGGGCCTTTGTTTTTTTCAGGCGTCACCATTTTTGTGTGGTCTTCGACTTTAACGCAGACTAAACAACGATGCAACAAACATGATTATATTTACATATCAGTCAGTCGAGGGAAAGCTCGTCGACTGCTAGTTCCGTGAACCAGGATAATCGTCCAAATGTCGGTTCTGTACGTTCTTCCGTTTCTCAAAGACTCAAATCTCCAACATCCATTGTCTAATTTCTTCTCCATCTCTATCTCCACAACCAAACATTGTGACTTCATCTCTAACTTCGCCTCCAGATGGCGCCACCTTAACTGTCCCTCTCATCCTGTCCATCATGGTTGTTCCCAGTGGAAACCTCAAGGACTAAGATTCCCAGAATGTTTTTCGGAATAATAACAATTTTAAAAAGTTTAAAAGTACCAGAAACAAACATAGGACTAAGATTCCCAGAGTGTTTTTCCGAATAATAACAATTTTAAAAAGTTTGTGTAAAGTTTAAAAGTACCAGAAACAAACATTCGCAGTTTCACTGTTGTAAATTACAATATTTTAACATCTGGTTTCTCACATGCTGT
>NC_024316.1:20830674-20835102 GCF_000523025.1 Cynoglossus semilaevis | reverse complement strand
CGGGCGTCGGAGAGTGAGTCGAATAACAGCTAGCGCCCAAACACAGTTGACTAAATTTTGCTCAAAACACCAATCCTTAGCCATGGATGGGCGTTTGTGTTGAAATAGGGCTGTGTATTGGCAGGAATCTGGCGATACGCATCATGATAGAGGGGCAACGATACGATATATTGCGATACTATAGGCCTGACCATATATTGATCTACATTTGGAATCACTAGAGAAGAAAGAAAAGAAACTGAAAATGAACCAACACCAAGAATATTGGACTGGGAATTGGTGATTAAAAAAAAGTGATATTTCAGTTTATCAATATTTCCTTACACCCCTATGAAGCCAACGACCCAACGTGTAGCGAAGCAGGATGCGCATGATTGGTTAGCTGTAATCTGTGCGGGCTGGCTGAGCCCAGCTGACGCGTGCGTTTGTGTCTTTTTGTGTGTATGTTAATCGGAATGTTAGTTATTGAAATGTTCTACTGACGTCTGTGTTGAACCTGCGCAGTTAGTACAAATCCAGCATTATTAGGTATGTGTAAAATGTGAGGTTTTGTCGACCGCGTAACTGATCCTTGCGTGCATCTTCTCCCGCGGTGAGTCTTAACAGCGACGTACAGAAGGATTTTTCCAACATTAAAATGGTGCAGGAACCAGGACCTAAAACCCGGGTCAGATTTGGCCGTGCGTATTTGCCCGGTTCGCTGAAATGACACTGGATAAACAGGGAGATTTTTTTTTATTTGGGAGTAAATGTTTAGTCACAGGGGAGACGAGGTGCGGAGGCCGTTCAGAATGTAACACGAACTTAACCTGTGAGCAGCTGATGCATGTGGTAGAGTCGGAACGAGTGTCGAGTCAGTGGAGTTACTCCAGCTTCAAGTAGCAAACAACCCATGTTTCGCCAGCAATATGACGACTGAATATCGTGTTACCCTTTACTTCATCTAACTCAAGTTTTGCAAGGTGAGCGCGGACTTTGAACAAACCAAAAATCACCAGCACAGGGATGAAAACAGTACACTGTAGTCATGGTCCGTAGCTAAAGGTGCAGCCCGGAGCTTGAGCTGCCGTTTGTTATGAATGAGGTTTTTGTTTTTGTTTTTGAGCATGCTGCATTTGTAAATCCTCGGCTTTGTCCGGAGAAAGAATTAGTCGAGCTGCTTGTCTTCATTTTACCTTTGTGACTCCACAAAGTCACAGCTGTAAACCTTACTTTAGAATGTATAACCGTCCCAGCAGAGGGCGCTCTTATTAGATGGTAATTTGTTTTTTTAAATCAAGTTTCAGTGTGCTGAGTTTTTTTTTTTTTGAATTATGAATTAGTGAGGTATTAAATCTCAGCACCTGTGCTGCCATTGCACCAGGTTTTCCTTTTCTACACATATGCTGAGCTCAGAAACATGTATTTTTTTATTTACGACCATTGTCTTTCTTTTTATTAAAAAAAAAAACACAAACAAACACAACAAACACGTGTCCTGTCGTCTTTTGGTCTGGTTTGGTGGTTACATTAACATTAAGTGAGACACTTTTCTCAGGCTTGATTATTGACAACAGTCATAAAAATTCAAAGCAGCTGACTTCAAAGGTCACCACTCTGATCCTTGTCCTAAAAGCTATACAACACCTAGCAGCGGAAAATCAAATATAATTTTTTACCACAATGAATAAACAATATACCACAATAAAATCACTTTTGATTAGCGATAAAAAAGGCTAAATAAATTACTAACGATGAAAAAGACAAATAGGGATGAACCTCAATCACAGTTTTATTTTTCTGCTTCGTTTACGGGTTTACTGTTTACTGGGGCTTAAACCAGTGATCTCTTTGCTGAAAGAGCACTTGACACGCCCCCTACCGTGTGGCCCAAAGATGCGCCGTTATGTGTCTAAAATATCGCCAGCCATTGTTTATCTAAGTTTCTCAATTTTATATTTCTAAACTTTATTTAGTAGACAATTTTAATGTTAGTCTAGTCACATTTTTAAAAGTTTAAACATTTTCAAGTTAATTTTTAAAAATTCCAACTAAAGTTCCATTTGTAATGTTTGTTGTTTGTTGTGATGTTACGGTACCACCATATACACGGCGTTCTGTGTTTTATTGAACATTATAACGTTAATTTAAAATGTAATTAATATTGACATTTTTATTGTCTTACAACGAATTATTCCGTATTATATTATTTATTTGCGTATACTCAGTCAAACGTTGAACTATTAGGATGTTGACGAAGAGACCGCGACAGATTCGACGTCATAGCTAGCCAGATCAAATGCTTCGATTTACTTACATTTGGGTGAATCTCAGGATGACAAGTCGCAGAAAACCGCCTTAAACTTCTCATGTTCTTTTCTCACTTCCGTCGTTCCACTCGGGTTACAGGTTGTCTTGTCTTTTCGCTAACGTTCGACCAAACAATGGTCCATATAGCTGTCCTAGCCGACGTGTTTTGATCACGTTTTATTCCCGCTCCTGTCTTCGTGTTGTTTTCTCTTTAAACTACTACCGGGCACACGTTCAGTATGATTGGATGTCCGTGTGTATGTCCCGCCTTCTAACGGACAAACGTAAGCTCTGATTCGCTATCGCCCTGATTCTTTTTATTAGTTCACCAACGAGTCAATACATTTCGTCACCGAAACTTCATGTTTAGTTTTAGTTTTTCACCTAAAATTACAAAGGTAATTTTACTAAATGAGGTAAAATTACCTGCTTTAGGTCTTTGATACAATGACCTAAAGCAGCTGGTCAAGATAGGTACTGCAGTTGAATCTTTAGAATCGATATAATTTCATTAGCTTAGCATTACATTTTAAAGGGAGTTTTACCCCATAATTCGGTTTTATTCACCAATTCCTAAACGCATTCTGCTCGATTATTGTTAATTTAATTTTAATATAAATATAGTTGTGTCTTTGGAGGGATAAACTATTTAACGTTAAGATATATGACATATATACGATAAGTTATATTGAAATTAGCCCAAAAACACTGATTCAGATTGTGATTCTGAAATAGACCTCCAGAGGTCTCCAAAGGTACGAATGACAAAGTTTCTGTAGTGAACTGAACACAAACAGGGAGAACATCAAGTCTGGAGAAGTTTACAGATTGCTAAAAAAATGTGGGCTGGGACAATAAAGATTTTGCAATCGACTATGTTGGAGCACAACCAGGTGTTGTAAAATGAGCAGATTCAACAAACGCCAGCAGGTGGCACTGAAAGACCTATGGATTCCAGTCAGCTGTCAGCTGCTTGATTCAGTATAGTAGAAGTCTGGTTCCTGCTGCCTACTCTTTCCTGTTATCTGTGTAGTACCCGGTTTCACCCTGTAAACCAACAGAGTCGCATGTAATTCTTGGGGAATTTAAAAAAGCGTCCTTTCATTTGAAATGTTCTTCTTTTACCACACCTAACGTGTAAAAAAAAAAAATCAGCCCAGTAACATCATCGGTTAAATCAAACCCACGTCATTGTGAAAGCAAAACCCGATGTAGAAACACAGTCAAAGGCAGAGTCTGGCTGTGTTTCAGTGTACAGACCCCCACTGTGGTGTGAGTTCAGACCTTAGAACATAAAAAAGAAAAGAAAAGAAAAGCATGTTTAAAAACACACGAACTTGTTTGAGAAGAGTCTTTTCTCCCACTCGTGCAGCAGAGATGATTTGGCAAGAATTTGGCCTGAACTTCCTGTTTGGGAAATAAGAGGCAGCAGACACTGGTACGTGCTGTATGTACAGGAATGCAACTTCAACAATGAGTAATAGCACTCCCAACACACTGCTGCTGACGTCGAACAGACGAGCTAGAACAGGCTGCAGTAAGAAAACAATCAAGGTGTGACCCAGGCCGGAAGTCATTTAAAGCCACAGTTGTTTGCTACGGAATCGATGACCATGTCTGGTCGCGAGTCGTGTTTACGCCGACGATTATTACGTCTGGTCATAAAACCGTCTAGGACAAAAAGATCGCGAACAAATACATAAATATATAAATATATATTTACAAATATATGTTCATTTATTTATTGATAAATATATATATTAATTCTACAGTGTGTGTAGCGGTGATCATGATCTCTAAGAAATACTCTTATATTTATATATTGTATTTATAAAGTTTGTTCAATTTATATGAGTAAATATATATTTATCATAGATCGGTTTAGTTCCCGAGCCAAAACAGTTTGGACGCCTCTGGTCCAGGACATCTTTTTGACTTGTTTTGAGTCACGTGAGAACAATATAAACTGAAAAAAAAAAAAGTCATCAATAAGTTCGCCTTTAATCAAACGTGTCCTATTTTCCAATCATGCTGACTTCACATTCAGCATTGACTTTTAGGGATATCTGCTCTGCCCTGCTGACTCCTCCAACATGTGTCCTGAGTTTAGTTATTAACCTGGAACTTCCCAGTGGCTGG
>NC_024316.1:20824751-20830644 GCF_000523025.1 Cynoglossus semilaevis | reverse complement strand
ATTTGACAGAAAGTCTCTTTTGAAGCGTGCAGCTCCTTTTTGCACAGCGATCAGGAAATTCCTGAATGCAGCGGGAGTCAGGTCTTTCCAAGCATGACTCTGCAGAGTCTGAGTCACCGTACACACCAACGCACTTTGCTTTGGAAGTGCAATCAGTACAATGTCAGATGAGCCCTGTCTCCACACACCTTTATGATTTCAACACCCAAAACCATGGGATGAGTCACAGACAGAGGCAGGTATCAGGCAGCGCTGGAGCGTGTCTTCAAATGAGGCAGGAAATATATTCAGCACATGATTCAATGGTTTATAATAACAATTTATTATTATTATTATTTTGTGTTTGTGCTGGGACCACTTTAGGGCCGCAGACCGCCTGTTGAATTCTTCTCCTCTAGTTGTTCAAATCGCTTCAAAATAATTTCTTCACTGTAACATATAAATAAGTCGAACACACAAACACACACCCTCTAGCCCCCTTTCTCCCGTCCCTGCAATCGCTATTGCCCCCTGGAGACCCCCGCCTCCCACTTTGGTAACCACGACCAGAATTTGAGACACAACTGCAGTACTACTCTGAACTTGACGATTAAAAAGTTGATAGTTTGAGAGTTTAGGTCCAAATCTACTGATCAAAACACACGCAAAAACTACAACATATGGATGTCCAAGTGCTGGAGAGTGGACCCAACCAGACACCGCTTGTCAAGGAACTCCAGCCTGAACACTGTAAATATTAAGAATTTGCTTTAGTTGGCTGCAAATATTTGTAGTAACACAATGTATATATGCAGTGTGTTTGTGTAAGAACCAGAAGAGACATTTTGGAGAAATTTACAAAAAGCCAAAACGTTTGTAAGAGGAAGAAAAAAAAAATGATATTATGATATTATCTTTAAATTATTCTGAGTGTGCGATAAATTAATATCATTCTTATTACGTGTTTACTTTCACTTCCTGTTGAATTCTATCATTATGATCTACAAGTCAACAAGGGTTGTTATGGTTCTTAACCTCAAAACAACAACCAGACCAGCGGTGGCCTTCTGCAGAGTTCAGTGTTTTTCCTCTGTGAAAAGGTTACACTTTTTTTTTCTGTTTTTTTTTTTTTTTTTTAAATGCTCGATGTGAAAACACTGTGTTGTTTCTTTCAGTGATGTCTTTGGTTACGTTGAGACATTCACCCGTGAGCAGTTCCTGTTCCTCTTCCTGTTCCTCTGACTGCTGCTGCTGCTGCTGCTGCTGCTGCTGCTGCTGAGGACCAACTGTCAGGCAAACATTCTGCTCTGACATTTTCTCCCTCCAGTCTTGTCGCCTTCGGGTCGTTGTCAACGTGTCGATCGTGATCGTGAGTCTGGAACTGGTGTTTCCTCCGCGGTGTGCTTCGAATCTCCCGCTTCCTTCCACCACGTACAGCCACATGTAAACAAGTTGACCCGACTGCGTTACCGCAGATGTCCCATGATGATGCTTATTTGGGTTAATGTTGACGTTTTCATCCTAGCAACTGCAGGGAAAAAAAATGTCCGAAATCGTTGCATCTGACGCACAATTGAGGGCAAGCGTCTTTGGTAGAAAACATTTGGAGATCAGGTAAAAGGTTAAACCACGGAGCCACTGACACAGTGGGGGCATCAGTGGTGGCAAACATTGCGATGCATACGTTTGCCATCGGTATACGTTACTTCCTGTTACATCAATCAATCCTATTCTGCACGTCAGAGCCCACACATCATTACTATCTACTATCACATGTGGATGTCATCTGTGATTTCACAACAGTACAGTATTTTTCTTATTGCAACATCAACAAAACAGTAACTTTTATTCACATTTAAACTCTGCTCTCCCCCTCAGGCTGAGCCGATGTGTTGTTACAGGACTAAAATACTTTCCAGAGAAAAACGCTCAAATTTGCCATCACTCATACAGATACCCATGTTGTCCACTGGTGGCGCTACCTTTACGACCAACCTGAGTGAATCCAGTTCCAGCCCACTCTTACACAGCATTTATTCAATAAAAAAAAAAGTGAAAAAAAGTGCACAAAATTTCACTTCCATAAAATTTGGAATTTTTTTAAGGCCTGGTTTTTGAAATCTACGTTTGACGTGTGTCTGGTAATCTAGGAAAGTTTTTGAAGGAAGCTTTGAGGAACAGAGCAGCAGCTAGAACTTTCTATGGTACAGATAGAACAGAGAAGTTGAAGCGTCAGCCTTTGAGTCAAGTTCTGCCACAGCACGCAGGGCCGGTGGAACACGGACATTTAAAAAAATATAAAAAATCGGAATGTACAAATTTAATAAATAAATATATGTAAGAGTAGAAGATACAGAGAATATGGAAATCAATGGTTCACTGTGGCAACCATTGAAAAAAGGGACAAAGCCGAAAGAAAAAGAAGAAGCTACATATATGTAATATATAAATATAACAATATATATATATATTCGATAATAATAATATAATACAAATATATGGTAGATCACTGGCATTAAAAATTACAATTCAAATATATAAATAAATAAACACATACATATTAATAATAAAATATATAAATAAATATATATTAAATATATAAGAAATATATATAAATATATTTTATTTTATTCTATTTTGCAATTTATGGTAAGGATCCATATTGTGCCATACAGTGACTTGTATTTAATCAAAGTATACCAACAGACAATATATATAAAATATATATAGAGAGAGTATATAAACATAAATATAAATAGAACATTTTAGCCCGTTTGAACTTTAGTAAATTTCCAGAGGACACAGTGTCATGTGGACAAGCAAAGTCTGGAATCGAACCCCTGACCTTCCATTTAAAAAGCTACATACATACAGCTTTGTACATCTACAGTGTCCGCCACTTAGACACATAAAAAATAAATTTTGTTGGTGAGGGAGTACTCATGGAGGATTACTAGGTCAGTATTACAGTACATGGACTACTAGCTGAATAACAGAATATATATGATCTATTTTAACAGAGCTGAACTCATCCACCATGTCGTATCAGATAATAAAACAGGGTTGACACACATGGTAAGCGTGCAAAAATAAACCCCGAATGTTGCTCTAACAATTAGACCAACAATCGTTTTGCAAGGACAACCTGAGGTTACGCAAAACCTGGGCAGTGCTACTTGCTATGTAGTGACCGCAACTCACTTCTGCTCAACAGCTTTGTATTTTCACAGTCATCTACGGCGAAATAGCAGAAGTGAACAAAATGTCGAAATCTTGGTTCACTTCAAGACAGATTGTCTTCTGGTCGGCTTACGGTAGCTCAGGCGGTCAGGCTTCCCGTTACACCCAGGGTCCGGATATCCGGCGCTCCCTTTCACTTAGAAAAGGAACTGCACTTTAACAAGAGCAACCATATTACCAGTTAGAAACATAAATGACCGTGAATTTTAATATATATAACGATGACACTGACGTGTCTTCTTCCTGGGCTACTTTTGTTTTTACTCAAAAAGAATCCCAAGTTTGGGATCAATGTTACTTTTAGAAAATGTAGCGATATCAACCTACATATATTATATATATGTAATGTATACATATATATATACATATATGCACATATGTTTTGTTTTTATTTGAAATTAATCAAAGTTTGGGATCATCCGCCATTTTAAAATGTAGCAATATCAAGCTACATATATTTTAAATACGTTATATGTACATATAAATACATATATACTAGATATATTGTATGTATACATACATATATACATATATATCTCCAGCTAATATAACTCAGCATTATCTGGCAGTGCATCGTTCAATATATTCATATATTTTCTTAGCACAGTTATCTCTCACTATCTCAGTTCTCAGAGGTGAAAAACCAAAACAAAAAAAAAAACTATAAAAATATTTACCGACTACATATATATTTAACTTCAAGTGTGACATCTTTGCATTTTCTGACGTATAAATAGAAAACAGAAGAGAACCGAGACGAGCGCCCTGAGGGACTCCGTGTCCACACTGTGGTCTCATGGAAGCAGAACAACAAACAGCAACAAACAAGGGCCGTGTCTGACAGCAGCACCTTATCAGATTAACCATGACTTTGGTTATATTTTTTGTTTGTTTTTTTGCATTACGTTCCATAAAAAGCCGACCAAACCGACAGCTGTCGTATTTCTGGCCTCCTTTCCTGTCAGCCTCGAAGACTGTTGTGGAAACAAAACAGCCTCACTAAAGGACGTCGCTGAGAATTAAAGCCAACTTTAAAACGTCTGAACACAAGACACCAAAATAAGAGTTTCAGTCCCAGTCACCAAAATAAGAGTTTCAGTCCCAGTCACCCCAGGAATTCTGAGCAGAGGACCCCGGGGTCACAGAGGTAAGGTTCAAGCCCAGTTTGACTAGAGTCCCCATAGTTTTGTGTCAGGTCCAAGTCACTGAAGGAAAGTTCAAGTTGAACCCTGAGGTTCTGGGTCCGAGTGGCTCCAGAACCCCAAGGTTCAGGTTCCCCCAGGAACTCCAGTTAGAACCAGTCAGTCGTCAGTGAGAATGCCAACAGTTCTGGCAGCGGTGTGGAAAAATCGGTTCCTAACAAACGTGAGACGCTGCAGCTTCCGACGCCCAACAGACCAAACACTCAGTGATTAAGAAAAGCGACTGTATTTTCATTTTCACAGTTAAACATCAGTACGTGTGTTTGGTCAGCTGAGACGACCGATGACCGGGTCGGGAACCTGAAACTAGAAGTTCCCAGGCGGAACTGTATTTCTCACATTTTAGTTTATAAACTGAACACATAAAAATACATAAAAATATATATGTAAATATATAAAATATATATAGAAATACATCAGGCAAATGGGCGGGTTACAAAATACATTAAAAACACAAATATATTTATTTATATATTGATATATGGAAATATATTTCTGTTATATTTTGTTTATATTTGTGTGGTCTTTTTTTAATGTATTTATTCACTTCTTTAAAACATATTCCCACAGATCTGTGTGGAGACCGAGTGTTCCTCAAACCACTTTGGGTCTGAATCTGTTTGAAAGAACAACAACGACAACAACGACGACGACGACGACATGTGACAACAGCCGGTACACGGTGTACATCAGACTGACAGGTGTGTCAGTGTTGCCTTATCAGAGAAGTTTTTCAGGAGGACAGTTGGAGTCAGAAGAGGCCGTGATGCAACTAGGAATTTACGGACAGACACTGCCCACTGACGGTAAAACGCTGAAAAGGAGGCGGGGCTAAAAGTGCAGGAGAAGAGGTCATCTGCTGTGGGAATTTCCCCGAGTCCTGTCAGGGTACGAGCCGGGAACGGGGGAAAGTTTGCGAGGGAAAAAAAAAATGCGTAGAATGTTTTTCTGAAACTCTGCCAAGACGAAGAAGAGCAGCAGAGGAGTCTGTGCTGAGGTAACCTCGGAGTTTGGGATGTGACAAGATCTGAGTGTTTTATTCTGCACAAGTGTGTGTGTGTGTGTGTGTGTGTTTTCTGCTCTCTCTGTGTTCAGCCGGGGCCTACAGCCAGACCACAACTACTACTTACAGTTATTGTCCTGAACACGGTGGATAACAATGTCTTATTTAACAGTGGGTGTAACATTCTTCAAGTGGTGATGTGTTGGAACGGGAGGATGTTGCACAATAACTAAAAGCTCGAGTATTCATCATGGAGTGTGTCGAAATCTCCCACTGTATTCAAAATATTCCTCCCTCTCTCTCTCTCTCTCTGTGTGTGTGTGTGTGTGTGTGGAACCAAAACAATATCAGGTTCTATATTTTACTGAGGCGACGGAGCACGGCCCAAAATATCAACCTTTCTTCACTCAAATAACTCTGAAGATTGTGTTGGTTTTTTGAACAGTAATAGTTACAGACAACCCCCCCA
>NC_024316.1:20822643-20824729 GCF_000523025.1 Cynoglossus semilaevis | reverse complement strand
CCTCCCTCCTTCACCCCCTCCACCCCCTCCACCTCCACCTGAACACTGGTATGGATCACACGCGCTCCTCTCCTTTATCTCCCCCTCTCGGGGGCTTTTGCTTGCTCGTGGCAGATACGCTTCACGTTGTGCACACAGTGGAGGTTTCAGTCCGAGGCCTCGGCGAATTCCACAGCGGACCGACCGTCAACTTGTCCCTTGTGTCTGGTCTGACCCACTCTGTCACTCCCATTTTTAAAAATTCCGCCGAGTGTTTGCTCACCCGCGGGTGGAGGGAGGTTTACTGAGGATTAATCATCCCTCCGCCCGCGCTGCCTCCCAGCCGGTCGGGGCTGGGACGGCGGTGGAAGCGTGACCTGGAGTGGTGTGAGGAGGTTAGTTGCTGATTAATCTCCAGGCAACCTTGAACCCCTCACTGGGCCAGTGGACCCAGCAGACTATTGACACGAGCTGAAGATAAAGCTAACATTTCTGTGCTACGTGCGCCGTGACTGGACCTTTTTTTTTTTTTTTTTTTTTTTTGTGTCACACAAATGTTTGCTGATCTCAGCAAGTATCATTTCAGCATAAATGTGCTGGACACGTCTCAGGATCTGATCTGACTTGTGTGTCCAGTCACTGACAGCTGCTGAGTTACACAGTAACAGGGTGGAGAGCCCAGCTCTTCATCGCTCTGTGGACGTTTGTGGAAAATGGAGGGAAAAAAAAAACACAAAAAACACACAAACTCACATAGTTTGATATTAAAGATCTGACCTGCTGCAGCTGGTGTTGATTCTGTGTAAAGTAAACACAGTCAATTATGACCAACGGTGACGTTTGACATAATTGAACCCTGACAGCATTTGGACTTTTTCTGGATCGTTCTCACTTTATATTTAAAACATATTATTTCAAAGAAGAACGACTACAACCTTTAGTTGTCATGAAATTAAAAAAATGGACTAAATCGACCCAAACAGTCAGGCTAATGATGGTCTCCTTCGTGTTGGTATCTGAAGTACACGTCGGTTCACAGTACACCAGGAATGTGAATATTTAAAGGCGGCACTGCGCCTGTCTGTGTCAGCCTCCAAATGTTGACAAAAAAGAAGGAAATGAGCGAAGAAATGGTTAAGACAAAGTATAAATCTGTTTAATTCAATAAAATATCAAGTACAATTATAGAATTTCACCTTTTAATATTAAATAATTAGACTTATTTCATCCATTGCCAATACTATTACAAAGAGTTGCATCATTTCACTGCAGCACAACTCTTCCCTTGACAACCACTCCTGTGAATACACAAAAAGTACAAATTCATTCGCATGTATGTAAAACCTACACAGAAATACTGCATACTGCAAAAAAAAAAAAAAAAACGACATCTGAGAATAAAGCTACGGTGACATGTGAAGAACCCACGATGATTGCGCAATCCATGCACCCACTTCTGGAGTCCTACTCGAAGTGTCCTTGTAAACCGGTGTCGGCCGCGGTCTTCATGTGTGAAGCGTACCGTTTTTTTTTTGTTTGTTTTCGTTTTTTTTAAAACAATCAGATCCGGATTCAAAGTCTGGAGAATCAGTGATAAGACGGGGCAAGAATAGGGGCAAGAACAGGGGAGGGGGGCGGCGTTGGCGCCGAGCTGGAGCCGCGTCCTAACACTGTCCGGTGGCTGAGAGCAGGTTGCGCAGGGTGGTCAGCTCCCTGGACAGCTGCTCCACCCGCTTCTGTAAACGGTCGTTCTCCGCGGCCAGTTCCAGGACTTTGTGCTGCGTCTCCATGTTGCGCATTTTGGCTTTGTCCCTGCTCTTCCTCACCGCCAGGTTGTTCCTCTCCCGCCTCATCCGGTACTCCTCACTGTCCTTGTCCAGGCGCTTCTTGGCTTTGCCGCTGGACATCTTGCCCCCGTGGGTCGGCGACCTGCTCTTACCTGACGGGGCAGGTGTTCCGGGCGGGCTGGAGCAGGTCGACGAGGCGGTGGAGATGTTCCCCAGACTGCCGCTGGTGGACTGGTAATGAAGGTAGGACCTCATGTCGAAGCCCGACGAGCCGTTCTCCCTCTTTGCGTCTTCCGGGCCGTCGGCTCTGTCCGTGGCTG
>NC_024316.1:20814146-20821753 GCF_000523025.1 Cynoglossus semilaevis | reverse complement strand
GACTCGACCCCCCCCGGCCGGCCCGGGGGGGGCCGTTCTCCATCTTTGCGTCTTCCGGGACGTCGGCTCTGTCCGTGGCTGTCGCGACTCTGTAGCGACTCCCCACCAGCTCCGGGCTGAGGACGCCGTCCACGCGGGTCTCCTGCAGGTCGCTGTAGCTCAGCGGGTAGGGCTCCCTGGGATCCCGCAGGTTGTCGCACTGACTCCCCTCCAACTCGCTCAGCAGGGAGTAGCTCTTGTAGTTCTGCAAAGCCGCCACTCTCTTGATCTTGTTCTCCCCGAGATAATCTGTGAAAGTGTCCCCCTGTTGCTGCTGCTGCTGCTGCTGCTGCGTCTGCTGCTGCTGCTGCGTCTGCGCCGGCAGCTGCGGGCAGTGCACAGCGGAGTCCAGGTAAACACTGAAGTCTATCGCTCTCTCCTGCTCTTCGATACCGAGCTCCGTCATCGAGTCGCCGAACCTCCAGTAAGAACCGACCGGACCGACTGCGCTGTCTCGACCGTGGAAAGCAAAGCTGCCCTCGTCGTAGAAGCCGGCCACTTCCATGGATCTTAACACCCGCCGGATTGCAGGAGCATGGAGCGCTGAGGTGCGACGCTCACGGTGGTTCTGGTTTCTCTGGAAGTGACTCAGGTGTGGTACCGGGTGGTGGTCTTGGAGTTTAAATCCCCTCCCGAGTTAAGAGTGTCTGCTCCGGGACAGTGTGTGTGTTTATGTGTGTGTGCGTGAGAGAGAGAGAGAGAGTGAAAGAGAGAGAGAGAGAGAGCGCGAGCGGAGCTGGTTCCTGGTTGGGAGGATTTGACAGGTCCTGGCGTCTCTCTGGAGGTTTTATGACATGTGAGGGGCGGGGCTCAGGTGTGACGCGGAGCCAACGACCTGCTTCAACTGGTTGTACTGAGGGTTCGATTTTTTCCATATCAAGTATTTAAAAACAATAAATAAATAAATAAAAAATACAGTTGACAGATTATGAGAATATAATTAATCTAAGTACGTCATCGGACCGATATTTTCCTTTCAAGAACACGCAAGACTAGTGTCAAACATAAGAACCGCGGGTCAGAACCGGTCCGTGAGATGTTTAAATCCAGGTCTCAGGTGGTATGACAATTTGAATTTTCTAAATCTTTAAATTATTTTATTTTCCAAACCTATATTTGAGTAAAACTTTCGTGCCTCATCACGTGGTAGGTCATATTTTTGATATTTGTTTTTTTTTTTTTAGGCTGGTTTTCAAGAAATATTTGGTCAAAACAACTAATTTAATGTTTTATTTGTACTTTTTGCTCTAAAACACAGTTCATCAAATACATACAAAAATATATCCGATGAAGCTGTTCTTGATATTTGATGTCGCCGACCTCTAGAGGTTTTTCGCTAAAATACCACAAGAGAGAGTTGTTCCAATTTTGGTATATTAGAATGTTTTTTTTAATATTTGTGCAATAAATAAGTATTTAAACATATGAAACTGTATATTTTTAATCACCCGTATAATAAATGTCAAATAACAAGATACTTTTTACACAGCATTTGGCCTAATTTCATATAAAACACAATAAACAGTATAAAGGAGTTCAGTCTTGACATCGATTGACTGTAGGGGGCAGTCTGGTTCCCTCTTCTGATAATACGTAAGAGGAACGCATTTTTAGTTTATGAAAAATTCAGTCTCATTTACAGTACGGAAAGTTAATGACAATAAAAAGTAAGGAGTGGAGTGATTGACAGTTGGACCGTCCAATAGGAGTGCAGTAAGTTAAAAGGATTTCACCGTCAACGTTTACCGTGAACCAGCGTTTGGTGATTATTACCTCCACAGGTGTCTGAACTGTGATTGGTCGATGTGACAGCAGTGAGACTGAGTATAGAAGATGTGGGGCCAAAAAAAAAGTGCTGCACATACAGTAGTTGAACTGTAGAGGTTTTTGAACTAATGGGAAAATGATGAAACTGTGGAGTAAGGCCAATTAAACCAACGACCCCTGGAGAAACAGGTCTATAAAGACAGTCTATAAAGACAGTCTATAAACACAGTCTATAAACACAGAGCGTATATTCAATAATTAATTCATGTCAATCATGAGGTTTTCTGTCTTTTCTAACAAGAATAAAAAATGACTTTATCTTTTCGCTCCGTGTCTGATTCTAAACTACGTCAGGCAGTTTTTTCTCTGGTTTCTTTCTAGCAGCCAAATACAGATTTTGGAGTTTTTACACGTTTCGGCGTCTCCAGCCATCCTCCAACCTGGCGCCGCCATCTTGCTCTACTGTCAACTTCCCCGTCGCCTGTGTCATTAGCCTTGAGGGACAATGAGTCACTTCCTGTGCAGGACAGGAATGACGCCAGGCAGCACAAGACTACGATATATAAATGGTCAGTCCGGTGGTGTAGAGGTCGAGACTCCTCTGACAATGGCTTCAACGTAACCGTCGTCCGATAAACTTCAAACCCTGACGCTGCATCTTTTCAGGGCGTAAGATCCCATTAAAGTGAATGGTTAATATTTACGTTTCTCCGTGTCACACTTTCTAACCTTTGACCTACATAACCACTGGTCACACCTTCATGTCTCCAGCTTATCAACCCCTCATGACAGTCACTTCCAAACAGGAGCTTAAATATATATATATATATTTTTTAACTCTATCACGAGTACTTCTGTCAGTGCGTGACTTCAGCTGCAGCCTCCAGTAAAAACAAAACTGACAAAGTGAAAGAAAGAAAGTCACTGAACACTCGTTCACAGCGACGTTTGTTGACAACACGTCCGTCCACGCCCTCTACAGTCACAAATCATCAACTCAACCATAATGGAAAAATACCTCAGTAACAGGCTGTTTATTATTTACTGAGTCTCATACGTAAGAACGTCGACGGCAGTGATGCGTATGGAAGAACCCCTGGACAGACGTCTGTACTGCAGCTAACCCGCAGACTCACAGACCAGTTTGGACCAGTCTGCCCTCCTTGTGTTGTGGTTGATTTGTACAAGATGATGCATGCACTCCAATACTGTGTAAGGGTCAGGGTGGGTGTTGAGTCACAGCTCTGATCCTGGTCTTAAAGTCAAATCATCCAGGTTTTAATGATCACAACAACAATTTAAATAAAAAAATAAAAAAAATAGATAAATAAATACATATGTAAATAATACACTACATAGATACATTTTTTTTGTTCATAAACGGGGTTTTTTTTTAATGCACGCAGGGTCAAAATCAACTCGTTTACGAGGCTCAACTTAATACACTCGTTGCAGTAGTGACGATTTAATTCGATAAATACTGTAAATATTATATTTGGGTTGTGTTTATCTCTGAAAAAGTCGTTTCAGTCTGGATCACGTGACTAGCTACTTTCCTAGAAAATATAAATATATATATATTTGGCAGGGCATTGCAGTGGTCAGGGCAATTATTTCAATTTATATTTTGTCTAATTAAATTTTGTGGCTTCCGTGGGAGTTCTAACACTTCTTTCTGTCTGTGTTTGGTTTTTTTTGTTGCGGTTTTTTGTTGCGGTTGCTGCTCATTCGTCCCAACAAAGATGAACTATGGTCGAATCTGCATTAACATAACTGTGGAAATTAAAACAAACCGTGTTTTGTTATGTCATAAAGGCCTCAGTGTGTAATAAATTTTCTCACACAGATCGTTCAATTACACTCCGTATGAGTTTAGAGACTTCAGAGCCCCCTGGCGGTCATTTCTGGCACGGTTTCAGAATCACCCGTTCATTATTTAAAAAAAAAGTTACGGTAAATTAAGAAAGAAAAAAAAATAACTAGACTTCTTGAGTGACTCGTTTCAATATTATAAAAATAAAAGTTTTTTATATTATGGCTACATAATACGTACTGGCGCCAGGAACAAGAGCAGAACAAATTTCTTACACTTCAACGAATATTTTCCCATAAATTCACAAATATGTTTTTTTTAAATTGAGGCTTTAAAAATTAAAATATAGTTAAAAAAACCCATCAACAACTTAAATTCCTGTGACTCGGCTATTATTTAATCCCACTGCACGCCGATGGTGCCATCTAGTGGTAGAAGATTATTAAAACGACAGAACAACGGGTGGGGCCGTGTGATACGTTCTTCGAGGCTCGAAGTTCCAATTGGTCAAACGGCGTTGTCTGGTACAGCACCCTCGGCAGTGATTGGCTCCCGCTATTACTGCTCTGCTCTTGATTGGCTCACGTTGTCACGTCGAACGTGAACGGAGGAAGTGGATGACTCCGTCGGTTCCTGGCTGAGAGACTGAAGGGGCTGGGCCCACAGGGAGAGAAATGGCTAGTTCGGTAAACCAGAACGGCTGTGAGGAAGAAACACAGAACCTGGAGCCGCAGGAACCGGGTCGCGCAGCGGCCAGGTGGGGACCACAACACGCCGGCGCCCGCGAACTGGCCGATCTGTACTCTCCAGGTGAGTGAATCCTCCTCGGCAGCTCCGGCTGACAGCGCTTCCTTCTGCCGAGTTCAGTGGCGTGACATAACGTAGTCACCGAGGAACCAGACTGGACAACAGAACTAGTGGATTCGGTCAAAGTTAGTGAATTCGGTGACTTCGCAGATTCGGCGGCAGCTGTTTCCGTCACCCGTCACTGTTTGTTCCACCAACACAACAACAGCAACAACAACAATCGTCATATTGTTTAGTTGTTCTCGGTCTTGGACATTCCGCGTGTTGTATCGACGCCTCTCACCCGAAATGACGAGGTCTGTTTTTACACCAAGCCGCAGTGACCTTTAGCCCCCCCCCGTTCCTCCTCTAGTGGTTAATGATGCTTAACGAGTCCTCGTTCTCCAACCAGAAACTATTAGTATTCAATAGTTTAGAGCTGCTGCCTGAGTCGTATCTAAATATCGCCATTTTTTTTTACCACTGAAGTTTGTTTACTCCTTGAATACTTTGTCGGTGTGGTTATGGAAATGAAGGAGTCGTCAGCAAAGTGACTAAAGTCTCACTGCGATCTTAGCCTAGAATCGATGTGGTTGTTACAGGTTACAGGTTACATTGGGAATAAACAGTTTGTTACATAATTCGTAAAATAAAAATGATACAAATCTGATTGGTTGTTATCTGAACTCTAATCTTAGACAACGTCCACTCCCACCTTTCCTCAATAGTATATTTTCCTCTAAATGGGATCATAATTTCCCAAACTGACGTCACATATTTATTAAAAGTTGACCCTCAAAAAGAAGTATACAGGCACTGACACCGTCACACCTGCAGCGGGCGCTATAACAAAATAATAACGTTGGAATTAACCCAGACTGAACGGTGTGTACCTAAAGATACCTCCATTCTTGTATACAATTAGCGGTGACTCCAGACTAAACCAGGTTAATTATAACTATAATGTTATTATAGTATAATTATCACATTATTCTCAATGAGACAACTATAATGTCATTATAATGTGTTAATGACATTAGATTATTCTATAATTATCACATTATTCTCAATGAGAAACAGACTGGTTTGTTCGGTACCAGCAGCTCCACGATGTCATATAACCAGCACGGTCCAGGTCCAACGTGTCCTCACTGGGTGTCACTGTTGTAACGAAGTGCCTGATAATTAATCGCACTGACCGGGGGATTGACCTTTAAACTACTTTTCACGACTAACGATCTCATCAACAACCTGCTGTTTCCACCACTGACCCTTCAAAGAAATCAATGGGAGAAAAACGAAGGAAACTGTCCATCCAATCACAGCTGACGTCAGGGAGCAGCAGACACTCCCTACAGTATGTACAGTAAATAAAAACTGGACAGAGCTCCTCACAGTCACAGCTGATGAAAAATGACGACGACGACGGGCTTTGAACCTTGGTTTTCAAACTCTGTGATCAGTTTCCCAGAAGGTTCTTGGTTCTTATTGGCCTGGATTAATCATAATTAATCTCCATTAATGATGATTAATCTAGAGCACGGTTCTGAGAGAACCGACAACAGTTCCAAGAACAAAATAAGGGCGTACAGAAAAGTGTTGGGAACCACTACTTTGTTCTCACATGTGCTGCTTCTTTTCTTCAAGGCAAACGATGTCAAGAATGGATCAGTGTCGTCCTCTGCTTCTCCCTCATGGCCTTCAATTTCATTCACCTTCTCGCCAACTTCCATTTTGGACATTTGTGGCACATTCCGTTGGGGATTGGTGAGTTTTCTATACTGTATCTGTGATAAATATTTAAGGTACTACAGATACTGTATATTTCAGTGGTAATGGTAACTCCTCCCCCTCCTCCTCCTTCATCTCACTCTCAGTGGCAGGAATACTCACGGCCGACTTTGCGTCAGGACTCGTCCACTGGGGGGCAGACACATGGGGTTCCGTCGATATGCCAGTTTTTGGAAAGGTAACGTAAACACGAGGTACTTTTTCAGAAACTGACCGTTCACTGACAGATGGACCCCTGACCTCTCGTTCCTGCCGTGACCTGCTCTGACCCCGCAGGCCTTCATACGACCCTTCAGAGAGCATCACATCGACCCCACGGCCATCACCCGACACGACTTCATTGAGACCAACGGAGACAACTGCATGCTGACCATAGTTCCTCTCGTGATCATGGCCTTCAACTTCCTCACCCTCAGCCCTGGTACGTGTTTGGACTAAAAAAAAAATCAACTTTTGTAAACTGTTCAAATAAGTTTCAATTTACATGACCTTTGACCCTTCTTTCTTTTTTTTTTCCTCATGGCAGCTGAGATTTACCATATCTACCCCTGGTACTGCTACTTGTTTGCTCTTGCCATCTTTGTGACCCTCACCAACCAGATCCACAAGTGGTCGCACACGTACTTCGGCCTCCCCCGTTGGGTTGTGCTCCTGCAGGACTTGCACATCATCCTGCCTCGCAAACACCACCGCGTACATCACGTCTCCCCACACGAGACGTACTTCTGCATCACCACAGGTTGGCCTACTGCAGTACCTCCTCCTGCCACTATGTCATCCTCATACAGGGTTGTCCTATATTGTTGTTTTTCAAACTGAACATGTAAACAAATTACTTTGTTTTTTTACACACACGGCTGTTGACTGTTACGCCAGTGACCCCTTGTGGCGTAGGTGCACACCTGAGTGCAGAACTTCAGATATCACTGTCACTGAAAGACTTGACTTGGGGCAAGAAATTAAACGCCCATAAACCATCAGATGTGACGACGCTGATTTGATACATTTTTTTGTTTTTTTGCGGATATTTAAGGTCAGCAACAGGTTAGCAATTGGCTGCGCTGCTGCACTGACTTAGCGCTTCTTCTAGTGCTCTAAACCTTCACCATATTTAACACAACCAGCTGAACAGAAAGTGAGCGGAGCTTTTTACACCAGTATAACTTTTCATTTGAAAAGACACTGACGTTTGTGTGTTTCATTTTAACTAGCGCTCGTTCTCCTCCTCCAGGTTGGCTGAACTACCCGCTGGAGAAGCTGGGATTCTGGAGGAACATTGAGGATGTAATCCAGAGTGTGACGGGAGAGAAGCCCAGAGCGGACGACCTGAAATGGGCTCAAAAAGTCAAGTAACGCTGCAGACTAACTGGACCCTACCTCACAGGCCGCTGACCGCCGCTGCCCACGGCCG
>NC_024316.1:20806924-20812454 GCF_000523025.1 Cynoglossus semilaevis | reverse complement strand
GCGCGCTCAGTGGCAGGAATACTCACGGCCGACTTTGCGTCAGGACTCGTCCACTGGGGGGCAGACACATGGGGTTCCGTCGATATGCCAGTTTTTGGAAAGGTAACGTAAACACGAGGTACTTTTTCAGAAACTGACCGTTCACTGACAGATGGACCCCTGACCTCTCGTTCCTGCCGTGACCTGCTCTGACCCCGCAGGCCTTCATACGACCCTTCAGAGAGCATCACATCGACCCCACGGCCATCACCCGACACGACTTCATTGAGACCAACGGAGACAACTGCATGCTGACCATAGTTCCTCTCGTGATCATGGCCTTCAACTTCCTCACCCTCAGCCCTGGTACGTGTTTGGACTAAAAAAAAAATCAACTTTTGTAAACTGTTCAAATAAGTTTCAATTTACATGACCTTTGACCCTTCTTTCTTTTTTTTTTCCTCATGGCAGCTGAGATTTACCATATCTACCCCTGGTACTGCTACTTGTTTGCTCTTGCCATCTTTGTGACCCTCACCAACCAGATCCACAAGTGGTCGCACACGTACTTCGGCCTCCCCCGTTGGGTTGTGCTCCTGCAGGACTTGCACATCATCCTGCCTCGCAAACACCACCGCGTACATCACGTCTCCCCACACGAGACGTACTTCTGCATCACCACAGGTTGGCCTACTGCAGTACCTCCTCCTGCCACTATGTCATCCTCATACAGGGTTGTCCTATATTGTTGTTTTTCAAACTGAACATGTAAACAAATTACTTTGTTTTTTTACACACACGGCTGTTGACTGTTACGCCAGTGACCCCTTGTGGCGTAGGTGCACACCTGAGTGCAGAACTTCAGATATCACTGTCACTGAGAGACTCGGCTTGGGGCGAGAAATTAAACGCCCGTAAACCATCAGATGTGACGACGCTGATTTGATACATTTTTTTGTTTTTTTGCGGATATTTAAGGTCAGCAACAGGTTAGCAATTGGCTGCGCCGCTGCACTGACTTAGCGCTTCTGCTAGCGCCCTAGAAACCTCAGAAAATGAGAGAGATGAGTAAACCTTCACCATATTTAACACAACCATGCTGCACTGACTTAGCGCTTCTTCTAGTGCTCTAAACCTTCACCATATTTAACACAACCAGCTGAACAGAAAGTGAGCGGAGCTTTTTACACCAGTATAACTTTTCATTTGAAAAGACACTGACGTTTGTGTGTTTCATTTTAACTAGCGCTCGTTCTCCTCCTCCAGGTTGGCTGAACTACCCGCTGGAGAAGCTGGGATTCTGGAGGAACATTGAGGACGTAATCCAGAGTGTGACGGGAGAGAAGCCCAGAGCGGACGACCTGAAATGGGCTCAAAAAGTCAAGTAACGCTGCAGACTAACTGGACCCTACCTCACAGGCCGCTGACCGCCGCTGCCCACGGCCGGGGCCTCGCCTCCCTGTTTTTGCCTCACTTGGTAAAACATAGGAGAGACGAAAAAAACAAACAAAAAACTAACACTTTCTGATGCCATAGCTTTAAGTCATTTTACAGCTTTTTCAGAGGAGTTCCCGGTCATTTGAAACTCACGTTATTCACTCATGGAGATGATTGTTTAAAATTGCAATATATTCCGTTTTTTTTTTATTTAAGTAGTTTTTTTTTGTTGTTTTCTTGGAATGACTTACAGTAGCTTTGGCCTAAATGAATTGGTCGGATAAATATCTGAAAAGCACTCCTTACTCACATCTAATGATCTAATGACAGATACATGAATGTGTGAACACAGTTTTTGTTCCTTACGACCTGAAGTTGAAGCAAATATTTATCAGAGTTTATCTTTTTTTCTCATGTCTACTCTGGTGTGGAATAATACGACTGGATTTGGGTCATAATAAGAAATAGGGCTGGTTCAACAGGACGCTTTATTAATGCTAATGAACAAACTGTTTGATTACTGTTACATTTGTTGATTGTTTGTTTTTACAACCAAACTTTCTTTTTTTTTCCAGTATTTTTAGTATTTAAGTTTAGCCAAAATCACAACAGCCTGAAGTCTGCCACTGGCCTATAAATGCATATAAACCATTGGTTCCCAACCACTGTGCTGCGGTACATTAGTGCGCCATGAGAGAGCATGGGATTGGCCGCGGAAAAAATATCAAATTTGACTTTCTGTGTGGCAGAAAAAAACAAAGAGAGAGACTCAAAGTTGTTTAGGATCTTCACATGTGTCTTTCTTCAATTCCAGGGTTGTGTTCAACTAAATAGGCCCATCCTGGGTTGTGTTCAATTAAATAGGCCCAGAGTAAGTGAATTGGGAGTCATTTGAAACTACTTCAGTACATAACATTTGTTGGACATTTTTGGTGGAGTGCCGTGGGATTTTCCTTGTGTAAAAACTGTGCCGTGACACAGGAGAGGTTGGGAAACTGTTGAAGCAAATCATTTTGTCTTCACCAACTAGTGCAGATGGTGACATTTTGTCTACTTTAGGACGTTTGGTTCTGAACAGAGGCGGTTCACAGGTGTGTTGGGTTGTTGCCTTATCCATTTTGTGTCTTAATTTTTGTTCTTCTTGGCTTTTTTTTAATACGATTTCTTTATCTTTCTGCGATTTGTGTCCAGGTTTATTGACTATTTAGCAAATTGCTAGCATTGAGCAAAATAGACGAGCGCAAATCTCATTTCTCAAAGTTGACGTTAACCTTCTGATTGCTCATACCTGATTTTCTATTTGAAGGAATGTGTCTATTTATGCTCTCCATGACTAGTAGTGTGTAGTCTGTAGTCTACGGTCAGTTACTATGCAGTTTAACAGCCGGCCCTTTACTGTACAGTACGTCTCAAAGTCATAGGATTAGATAGAAAGGCCTTTGTACTTTTAAGAGTTCACTCGTTTTGCTTGTGGTTCAAACGGGCTCACAAACGTATCAACCTGTGAGCTCCACGAGGACGATGTCTGTGAGGGTGTCTGGGCCTCCTACAGGGTCCACCACCCTTATTTTCAGTTTGGGATCACTCCAGGATGATCTTGATTTTGTCGACCAAATTATCCCTACAACGTCAACTCCACTCATTCACCTTTGAGGGGGAGGGGCTACCTTAGCTGTTGACTTAGATCATGGATCTTTACCGGCAAGTAAAATTCCAAAACATCAACTTTTTAAAAAATGATGGCAGCAGTGCAGTAAATGAAGTACTGTAGTAATACTACAGATTTACCAAGAAGTAGAAAAAATGAAAATTACATTTGTGGAAAACTATAGAAAAAAATTCGGTCCATTGGCTAAAGAGCTGCAGGTGGCCCAGGAACCATAGGTTGCAGACCCCTGAGTTAGATCAAACAGATTTTATTTTTATTAATATAACAGTCCAGCTTTTGAATCCTTCTTACTTGATGATATAAAAAACCACAGGTCAGCAGCAGAAGTACGTTTGTGTTTGTAGAGTGTTGTTAGAAACTGTTCTGTGCTCGTTGGGTATAGTCTGTCATTGGCTGGTAGATGGATGACATCACGTGTCGCTGCAGCAAAGTGTAGAGGCCTGAATAAGACTCTAGTTTTCTATGGTATTAGGCAAAAAAAATATATTTAAAGTTGACTATGGCTTTACTCTGATTTTCCTGTTACGATGTGGACGATGTACGTCGGCTCTGATTGGGTTTCGTGCTTTACTGAGTGGCTTTTGTGCTTCTTAATATCAGCTCGTAATGGTGCAAATGTACGACAAGCTCAGATTGGGTGAAAGAAATCCACGGGAGTACTTGGGAGTAAAACTACATCAGGAACGTAATTCTTTATTCTTAATCTTTAGAGCAGTGGTTCTCAAACGTCCAGTACGACCAACTCTAAAGTACTGCAGTACAGACGTACACTGTTCAGTTCAGCAGTCAAATCAAGTATCACCACGACTGGTATACGTTCCTGAAAATTTGATCGTTTTTTTTTTTTTCTGGATCCATGGCTACTGTGTTTCAACAGTTTATAATTGTACAATTTTTTTTTTTTAATTCCCCAAGTACCGCTAGTTGTACATGTCCCATATTTTGAGAACCACTGCTCTAGATAATAACAATAATTCAATTTCTCTAGATGATCTCAGGATTGTGAATACATGGTCAACACAGTTTGTTTAGTATGAAAATATAATGAAAACAACCTTAAAGAAAATTATTCAGATACCGACTGTGTATGAAATACAATGTTTAAAGTGACGTTTCCGGTTTAGGTTTTTAGGCATTTGAAGAGTACTTTATGATCGTGGTTGGGGGGGTGGGGGGGGCGACGCACTCACTCAATGACCTTTGGACTTTTTATTGGATGGCCTTGGCCCGGCCCTGATTGAGTCATTCTTTAAAGACTTTAACCCGTTTGTCATTGGCCTCTTCACGTCTTCTGACACAGGATCCGTTTGGACGGAGGTCAAATTATGCAGGTGGTGATGGGGTTTTGGAGATCAGAAGAAAATGCCTTGTTGCCTTTCTGTTTGTCTTCCAGGTGGGAGACTTAAACTGTACATATTAAACTGTATTTATAAATGAGCTAAATAAAAGTTGATATTTGCTGATACTAGGCCTCCCCCCCCCCGCTCCCCCGAGTGCTTTGTTTATCACCTCACACCTGCGCACCAACGTTCAACACGTCAGCAAAAAAGGTCACGTTCTTACAGAACACGAAGAATCAGGTCAGAAAACAAGAGGATAAGAAAACGTTTTTTGTTTTTTTTAACACAGGTCAACAAGACGCCCAATTATGGTCAAGACTAATTTTTAAACGGTGACATCGTAGTAAGAAATATGACATCATGCTACCTAGCGAATTAGCAGCTAGCATTTGTGAAAACACACACCTGAAAGTAGGAGACGGTGTTTTTTAATGTAATGTTCTATTGGTGTTAAAGCTCCGCTCACTTTCTGTTCAGCAACGCGAAAACTTAAATGTCTGTGTTTCTGAATAGTTTTATTTATTTTTATCCAGTTTGAAGATTTTTTAGATTTTTAATTTGCTTCATTTTGAACAGAGTCTTTTGTTTGAGTAGAAATTATTACCTAGTGTAAGAACGTTCCTGTTCATCTAGACCAAGGTTTCTGTGACACACAAAATAAAAAAACTTGTATCCGTTTGTAACACATTTCTGGACAAACCCAACATGAAGGCCTAGTTTCATGTTGGAACAATTTACACCCAGGTTTCACCAGACCTAAGCAGATTGTTTATTCAACAATTCCCCCAGCGTGGGATCAATACAGTTCTAATCTAATCTAATCTGGACTCAGTTAGAAATCAATAACAGCTGCATCAAATAATCAACCCATAAAAAACAAAAACACCTGTTACTCCATTATCTAGTTTGGGTCTATAAAGTAAAGACCGCTGGTCCTGCACTAGTCTCCAGTCAACCATGATGATACCAAACCAGAGGTTAAAGATGCCAAGTCCACACACACACTGATGCCTTCAACATGAGCCAGGACACAAACTGGTGATGCTGAAAAACAAACCAGTCGTGATACGACGTCAAATCACTGACAATCATTAGTCCATATGGA
>NC_024316.1:20798946-20806588 GCF_000523025.1 Cynoglossus semilaevis | reverse complement strand
GGATGGGGGAGGAGGGTTCACCAGCAATGACACGTCATGTCCCCCAGAAGCTTCAGTCACGGGAGACAGGGGGCAGATTCTTGAATGACTTTAATGAATACTTTCAGTGTATGTTTGTGTGTGTGTGTACGTGTGTGTGTGTGTAGGTGGAATGTCACATTGCACATGATAGTGTAGAAAAACAAAGGAGACCAAAGATGGAGGCAGAAGGTGGAGAGGCTCAGTTGGTGTAGATCTGGCCCTCTGGTGGCTGAGGGAGCTTCATGTTCTCCTTACACGTCATGAGCCGCCGCAGCTCATTCAGCACCATGCGGATGCTGTAGGAGTTCTGCCACTTGGCCACTGACGTCAGTGCGTGCATGTCCACCTGCAGGTCAGAGAAGGAAGAGATGACGCTGTTCTGTTCTTCACAGAACACCACAACTGAGCGACATTTAAATAATTCACGCTTTAAAAGTGTGATACGAATCAAAACTAAAAAAAAAAAAATGAGGATGAAAAAACACCCAAGAACAGTCGACGTTAATGATAATGAATTATGGAACGGACATTTCGTATCACCATTATTGATGCATAATTAACACACGTAAACTAGCAACGCAGGACGTTAACTAGCGACACAGATGAAAAGTTTAGATATCAGAAGCAAACATCATTACTGTGAGTATTCGTGGAGTTTAAAGGACATTTGTTAAACTCCCAGTTGGGAGTTCAGTTACAGGAATTTACTGACATTGTAAAAAAAAAAAAAAATTAATCGCCGCTTCTGAAGAAATGTCGTGTCTTTAGTTTTCAGGTACATCGTAGTTTCACCTCAGCCACCACCGTATTTAACTGCACTGTAAACAAAACGCGGCTTAAAGTCGGTTCAATTTACCTTTATTAAAAAATAATTTGAATAAACTTGACAGAAACAGGAGCTTTAGATCAGGTTTCCCTCACCTTAGGAGGACCTCCTCGCTGTAGGTACTGTGTAGGCCCTGCAGGGGGCATTCTTCTCATTGGTGCATCGCTACTGGCTCTGTGTTGATGAGTTAGGTGGCAAACAACCACTGCCGTCGCACAGTCGGCGTAGATATAACGACATCAGTAAAGGAGTGGAGCTGCACCGCAGCTTTTGGGTTTTTGTCCCTCAGAGTTTTGTGAAATCGAAATTAAAGCCTCAGCTTTAGTTCTGTGAACTATAGGACCAAGTGTGTTCACATGTCACACATTATTTTGTAGGTGTAGTTAGTTGTTTAATTGATTGGTTGTTAGTAAAATGACACCCATCCCAAGTCAGTATTGATCAACATCTCGTCTGTAATCGACCCCAGAAACCCCCCGGTGGTGTAGAGGTGTACTTACCACGCCGCTGGAGGTGTGCACGCCGTTCAAGTTTATCTTGGTCACAAATCTGACAAATGGTGGAGACTCTGGATAGCCTGGCCCGCACTCCACCTTCAGATTGTACATCCTGTTTTCAAAGCTCGTCTGATGACACAGAAAGAGAGAGGGGAGAGAAAGGGAGAGGTCATAAGTTTAAAGAACAAAAAATCATCACATTTTTGTTGCTCACTACTAGTCTGTTATTTTTAAGGGGTTGACAACTGTCCTCGTTTCATATATTTTATTACACATTTTCATCAAACCATTATTATAAATGTCACATATGAGGAATGATACTGGTAATTGTTTTACTTTATCCTTTTTTTAAAATGCTTCTTTTGCACATTCATTACCACATAATGATCTGACTGTTGTGTGTTTTTAAGGATATAGAAAAATAAATGATTTTAGAATTTTTTTAGAAAAATTAGGAGTTCATTAAAAACCTTAAACAATATTATTTTCTAATATGGCTGCTTTAAAGTTCTTATTTTATTACACATTTTCATCAAACCATTATTATAAATGTCACATATGAGGAATGATACTGGTAATTGTTTTACTTTATCCTTTTTTTAAAATGCTTCTTTTGCACATTCATTACCACATAATGATCTGACTGTTGTGTGTTTTTAAGGATATAGAAAAATAAATGATTTTAGAATTTTTTTAGAAAAATTAGGAGTTCATTAAAAACCTTACTTAAACTATATTCTTTTCTAATATGGCTGCTTTAAAGTTCTAGTCCTTAATTTTTCATCTTTGCATAAATAAACACAACCATGTATTTAAAAAAAAAAATCCCCTCACCCTTGGGGGGCCGATGATGACCCCTCTCCATCGTGTTAGAGTCATGTCGTCATCATCCTCCAGACCCCAGCTGACAGTCCCATCCCCAACACCTTTCTGGCCTTCCTCCAGCTCTTCCAAAAGCCAGAAATTGCGGGGTATTTTAACGCCTGTAGATGTTTACGGAGAAATACAGGTGAGTTTGAGGATGAAAAAAAGAAATTGCTGCAAACACTTTTTTTTTTACAAAAAGTATTTAAGTAATTAGTGAGAAAAACAGAAATGGAATCTAAAATGTTTGGGTTTTTTTGGTCATGTGTACCAACTTGGACTAAGAGAAAAATTGTTTTAGCCCTCAAATAAGAATTATTATATTTATATCTGGTTAAAAAAACAAAAGCCAAACCAGGACAGTTAGCTCAACCATTACATTTTTTAAAAAATATAACTTTGCAAAGATGTGATCAGATATGATAAAAAAACAAACAAACAAATGAATTATTTGTCTAATGGTTAATAAATCAATGTTTTAAATATAAAAAAAACCATGCACAGTGAATAGACATAACTATCACATCTACAGGATATTGTTGCAAAATTATATGATAAATATTACACCATCGGTCAAGCTAGCATTTAGAACAAGGATAATGTCATAAAAAACGACTGCAGACTGAGCTACATTTGCATAAAATGGAGTTGAACTGATTTAAAATCATTAGAACAGTTAGAATATTTTTGTTTCTGTTCAGACTTAAAACTAAAACGTGTTTGATTTGATTATTTTCTGCTTCATTTCCTCTGCTTTTTAGCATCACTCTTCGGATGTGCTGCATCATCTGGTCTCTGCAGTAAGATGATGCTGCAGCTGTACCGAGCAGCCGTGCTAACAGTCTGGCCACCAGCTGATGCAGCAGTCAGCCTCACTCTCCCTCCTCCTGTCAGTGCTTTTTTTTAATGTGATGAAAACGACACCACTGGAGAATAAACGCTAACGTAGTTGTTCACAACATAAATCACGTACAACCTTCATCGCGATAAAATGGTTTGTATTCGTTTTTATAGATAAACCTATAAATGTTGCATATTTGCAGGTGGAGTCGCCGAGCATCTTATGCAGCAGTGGCGGGGCTACGGGCTCCGCTAGCGTCAGAGCTGGGTGGTGTAAACATGTTTAACAATATCTTGGCATAAAACACCATGGGTGGTGGACTGGTGAATGTCCACATATATATAATACTCCGGCTAGTTGACTTCTGCTACTGGCAGTCGCCCTGCGACATCCCTTCATTGAACTGAATCTGCGCTAGCCTAGCCTAGCTTAGCTTAGCTAAAATTTCGGTCTCCGTTCATTGTGTTCGGCGACGTCAGCTTGCCGCTTGTCCGTTTGTTTGTACAGACCCAGAACGACAGTTAACTATTACACAATTACAGTTGATATTCATTGCCACAAATATTCAGCGATACTTTTAATTAGGATTTATTTTTCCCTCCCCGAAATATTACCTGATCCGGCGGCGACCGCCATCTTGTCGCTATACGGCGGGAGCGGGCATGGAGCACTGGCATTATGGCAAACCGTGCGTGCGCGTGCAGGAAACAGCGTGATTTTTTTTTCTTCTTTTGTTGTCAAACAGTCAAAGAGTTGACTTTTAAAGTTTGACAATCAAACAATGCTTTAAGAGAAAATACGAAATAGCGAAATAGTTAAAACAAATATTTAGAATTCTGACAACAACAAAAAAGAGATCATGATGAATCTGAATTCAGATGTGTACAGACCATAATAAGACAAATTAAAGTTAGTACTTTGGCTTTAATCTCAGAATTCTGTGGAAAAATAACAAAAAACTCACTTAAATCTGAGATATTTTATGTTATTTGTTCACTGTGTAGTATAGTGTTATTTTTAGATATTTTAATATTCTGTTTCTAAACATTGTTCGTGTAGTTCCTTCTCCAGGCATGCAGGCGGCGTTAGAGATACGCAATCAAAACCCTGTCCATTTATTTTTGCGTTTTCTTCAGTGCCTTATACAGAGTTAATGATATAACTCGGTCAAATATCTGTTCATAACAACACGACCGTAGTCTCTTTAAAAAAAGAAGCAAACACTCTGAATGTATGTTAAAGTTGGTGTGTTGACATTGTTCCTCCTGATAATCGTCCTGGAAGCAGATAAAGACCTCGAACCCTCGGTAACGCAACATGTTACGTCACGTATCTGCTCTATCTGCAGCAGGTTACTTCTATATTTTCCGAGGGGGGTTTGTTTTGACAAATGACGGTAACACGTATGCGAGCGCCTCCTACTGTTGTGTCTTGGTAGGCAAAACCACACAAAACAACTCCGAAGGGAGGAGTGTTTGTTTTTACAAACTCAAACATGAAGTGCACCTTGAAAAGCGCTAGTGTTTTAACTCTAAGTCGTCACCAGGGCTCACTGACCTCCTTATCCTGCACAGTGGCTGCAGTGGACTCTGACCGAGCCGGGAGTCAGTTCCATCAGCGTGTCTGTGTAACAACAACCTGAAAGACATTGTTTCTTGAACTGCTTAAAAAAAGGAACAGAGCAAGACGTCAAACTCAACCGCAGGGACCGAGGACACACGTAAGCGAATACGACATTTGTTTTGGACTAATATTATCAACTGCACGGTCGTCACTATGGTAACTCTAAATGATCTAACGTACTTTTTCAACCTCTTCCGCCGTGATCACACTTAATTAAAGTATGCGAGTTTTGTACCAGTTTAGCACTAGCATCAGTGACACTTCCTTGGATTAACGTCAGTCCCTCTTCTCTTTTTCTGTCCCCGCGATCACGTGATCACTCCCACCAGAGATGCGTGTCAGGACACAGTCATGGGGCTGCACAAAGTTTCCTCAACAGCGAGTTTGAAGGATGTGAAAGTGGTTTTCAGTTGCCTGACTAATGTTATTAAGATGAACTGTGGTAGAAAGGAGAACCGAAACTAGCTGTCGCTGTGGTTACTTTTAGTCACGAAAACACAGACGTTCCCTTTTTTTTTGGTGAGAATGTTTTTTTTTTTTTGGTAGGAATTTTGCGTGTTTAGCATGCATGCCTTATAACAAGGGTTCCCAACCTCCGATCTGGGGACCGGTGCTGGTCCGTAGGTCATTTGGTACAACATATATAGACACATATATTAACATATGTTTAATAAGTTAACGATAAGAGAGTAAAGATAAAAAGACAAACTTTAAGAGCTAAAATTTAGAATGTTTACTTTTTTAAATTTAAAAGCTTTATCTTTACAAACAACAGGCCTAAAACAGAGAACTAGATTTTTTTTTTAATAAGTTTCCTTACTGTGACTCAGTGGGTTGACCAGTCATATTACAATCACCAGGGTCAGGTTCAAACCCTCAGTTCCTCATCCTCATCAGCAGAACATGATGATGATGATGATGAAGATTTCTTCCAGGAAAGACATTACTCATAAACTTACTCACGTATTACCGTAAAATCCGTGGATGTCGTAGACAAGTCTATTTCCGGATTCTCAAACCTGTTGATGCTAGTTTATTTTTTTTTGTTTGGTTCCTGTAGGTTCCTGGACCACCTTCTTCTCAGGCTGTGTGGTCTCCTTCAGACTAATCCAGCCGCAGCATGGCTCTGCTAATCCACCTCCTGGCCTGTGCCTTCGGTCTGGGCTCCTGGGTGGCAGTGAACGGTCTGTGGGTGGAACTACCGCTCATTGTCAACACTCTTCCAGAGGGCTGGAATCTGCCCTCGTACCTGACCGTCATCATACAGCTGGCCAACGTAGGACCCCTGCTGGTCACACTCATGCATAAGCTGTGCCCGGGTCGACTCAAGGAGCCCGTGGTCATTGTCTTCATTCTCTGTGTCGGCGTCCTGTCCTGCGTTTTGCTAGCCTTCTTCTGGGACAGGACCTCGGTCGTGGCGGGGAGAACCGCCAGCACGGCCTTCTTCATCCTCACCTTCTTCCTCTCTCTGGTGGACTGCACCTCCTCCGTCACCTTCCTGCCCTTCATGATGCAGCTCCCGGCCAAATACATCACAACGTTTTACATTGGCGAAGGGCTGAGTGGCTTCGTTCCCGGTGTAGTGGCTCTGGCTCAGGGTGTTGGCATCGCCAAGTGCGTCAACTCCACCGGGACTCCAGCGGGAAACAACACTGACGGGAACCTCTGGTCCTTACAAGCAGAGTACATGTCTCCGACGTTCTCCACTCAGGTGTTTTTCTTCCTTCTGGCGGCCATGATGGTCATTAGCCTGTCTGCCTTCTTCGCACTGAACAAAATGCCTCGAACGTACGAAGTGTCCACAGAAAACCTCGTGTCGGAGGACGGCGTGTACGTCAGCTCCGGCCTGGACAACCCTGGGGCAGAGCTCGACGGAGAGGCTGTAAAAAGCAAGGGTGAAGGGGAAGGTGAAGGTGAAGCTCAGAGTCGCCCTCGTCTGGCCAGTGCAGACTACTCCGTGTGCCAGACCGTCTTTATTTATTCTGTGGTGCTGTGGATCAATGCAGCCACCAACGGCCTGCTGCCCTCGGTTCAAACCTACTCCTGTATACCCTACGGGAACCTGGCCTACCACCTCTCTGCTGCCCTGTCATCTGTGGCCAACCCATTGGCCTGCACCGTGGCCATGTTCTTCCAGAACAGGTGAAACCACTGGTTCTTTATAATCAAACTGAAAAGTCTAGGAGAGATGATTAAAAAGATGGTTAGGTTTAAATGTTGTATTAATTCTACATGGTATATTTCAGATTTATTCAGTTGGAAATGTAAATGTGAAAATATGAATTTTTCCCACGTACCACTAGAGAGCGCTCACATACCACCGGTGGTACGCGTACCACAGTTAGAGAACCACTGGTCTAAGGGTTAAGCTTAAGGTCAAGGGGGTCAAGGGGGACTCTAAGGGTTAGGCTTAAGGTCAAGGGGGTCAAGGGGGACTATTAGTTTGTTGGATTGGTAAATATTTTTGAGTAAAAGTATCTGAGTATCAAGTACCTGATACTCAGATGCTCTAGTGTAGTGGTCAGCAGGTCTGCCTCTGAAGCAGAGAGTCCTGGGTTCGATTCCTAGAGGAACCACATACTTGCCGCCTCTAGGGGGCAGCCTGGTGCAGCAGATCTGCTGTTAACACAACACCCTCCCCCCTCCCCCCCCAGTGTGGGATCAATAAAGTTCACATCATCGTTCTTGTTACCCAGAAGCCCCTGCTGACGGCTGCTGTGGTTGTTTTTCAGATCGCTGGTGTTCCTGGGTCTGCTCACCGCCCTGGGCACAGGGTTCGGCAGCTACAACATGGCCATGGCGGCCATGAGTCCGTGTCCGCTGCTCCAGGGCTCTGTCATGGGAGAGGTTTTCATTGTAAGTGAAACATTGAAAATGTTGAGAAAGAAAAGTGTGTGTGTGTGTGTGTGTGTAACACGTGTGTCCTGTCAGTCTGCAGCTCAGTGGACACTTTCACTGTGTAAATACAGC
>NC_024316.1:20797489-20798687 GCF_000523025.1 Cynoglossus semilaevis | reverse complement strand
GGTCAGTGGAGGAACGCTGGAGACACAGGGGGAGTCTGGTCCTGGTCACACCTGGGTGTTGACGTAGTGGAGGAGTGGACGACCGTCTCTGTCCAAGTCCTGGATCCAAATGATTGTTTTCCTCTGGAGTTCTCATCTTCTCTCCGTGTGTGTGTGCGGGTGTTTTTTCCATGAACCTCAGAAGAGAAAAAAAAAGAAAAAAGGAAAAACAACTCTTCATGCTTTGTCAAATGGTCAACAAAAACAGCCACCAGGGAAAAGTGTTGAAGTTTTTTTTTTTTTAACTCACTTCTAGAATTATCCTTTGTGCCTTTCAGTTAGTTGCTTCGTCCACCAGAGGGCGCAGCTGCACTTCAGAGTCCAGTTTCAGGCCTGCATTCTGAATACAAGACAAAAAAAATGCTGACTTTTTTTTTTTATTTATACAAAAGTAAACATTTTTGCCAGAGACTAATTCATGAAATCAACGCAAATAATAAACGATATTAAATTATAAAACCATTAAAACAGTTGGTGTTTGAAGACTTCTGTCAGTGTGGGTATGTACAGCTGAACATGAGGTGAATAAAATGACACGTGGGTTGATGAAAATGTAATATTTTTAAGTAATATTTTTGTTAAAAAAAGTTTAAAAAAATAAATATATGTATATAGTCAAGAGTTAACATTATATTTTGCTGATTCTGTGACAACGAAGAAATTATTCATCGTCACTGCCAACAATTTAATTGCAATGATTGTAATTAAATATACAGCCAGACATTTCAAAGACCAATGGTTCTTATTATCTGTTGTCATTTTTTATATTTGTGTCCAATGAAAACCCCCCAAAAAAGATTAAGATTAAGATTTTTTACGCTCGTTATTCGTAAAAATTCATTTCCGGTGCCAGTGTTTGTTAATCGTCACAACAGTCGGAGGAACAACAAGCTGCCTAATGTGAGGAGTGCAGATGGAAGGAGACGGCGCTCGACGCTGTGACTGTACAGAACAAAGCTCCATCATCACCATCAGAGATGCTGCTGCAGCACATTCTCCGTGTGGAGGATGGAGAGAGGCCGGTCATCCGTGGGAGCAGAAGAGTGCTTTCCCATTAGCAGCTGTTCCTCTTCTCTGCCCTCGTAACCTTCAGAAGGAGAGTGAGAGGTTCCCTGGCCGGGGTCTGGAGGGAGGCACAGGGAGGAGGAGGAGGATGGGG
>NC_024316.1:20796480-20797428 GCF_000523025.1 Cynoglossus semilaevis | reverse complement strand
AGGGGGCGGGGGCTCCTGCCGCTGGTCACTTGGGAGCTTCCCTGACCTCTACGCTGAGTAAAAACAAAACAGATAAGGAAGAGAAAATGAGGCTGCGTTTATCGGGATGTGGCCTCCAGGGCGGCGGCAGATGGGACTTTCTCACTTGGATTTGTCGGACTGTGAGTCAGATATTGATGTGGCTTTGAAATATGGACTGGTGTAAATCAGTGATTCCCAACCAATGTGCTGTGGAAAATTATCCAATTTCACTAAATTGGGCCTAAAACTATTGTTTATTGATTGCATATAATTTTGTCTTTGCTCGTCAAAGCATGGAAGGCAGAACAAGCGAATCCTCTTCTGCTAGGGGGCAGCAGATGGCTATGAAAATTTAGAAAAAAAAAGAAAGAAAATCAGAGCAGATCTTTGTGAGTGTCTTTCTTCAATCCCTGCCAGTATATCAGCGTCGACTTCAACTAAACAGACAGAGAGTTTAGTCAAATATGAGGTCATTTAAACTGGACATTTATTATTTTTCATTACAGATACTTTCCCAAAAAGCAAACCCACTCCACTCCACTCCACTCCACTCCCGGTTGTGAATCACTGGTGTAAATCACAATCACTTCTGTGATTTTCTATTGAAACAAAAGATGANGGCCGCCCCTCCCTGCAGCTCCTCTCTAAATGAGCAGCGTGGTTAATGGATGGAGGATTTACCCTTCCTGGAAGGAGATAAGAGAGAGAGTTTACTGCACCGTGATGCGGTGAATGAAGGAGCACGCCTCGGCTCCTGCAGCCCGGCTGCTGAATCGACAGATATGTCACCTGCGTCTGACTTCTCTGCACGATCTCTCCTGTTGTTGCTGTTGTTGTTGTTGTTGTTGTTACATGCGTGAACGCAGGGACGTTTGAGAACATGTGACGCAGCAGCGCGGACACACACCGAGGGGACAGGAAGACCGT
>NC_024316.1:20794266-20795435 GCF_000523025.1 Cynoglossus semilaevis | reverse complement strand
CACATGCCGACAGATTTTGGCAGCTGATGTACGGATGAACAGCTTGTGGGTAAACCAATTGCTGATGCGTGCAGACGTCCACAGCTCAGACAGCATCTCTCTCTCTCTCTCTGTCTCTCTCTGTCTCCCCCGACTCCCCCTCCACCTCCACCTCCACCTTCCCCATCACTTGCACACACCTTATTTAGTAAATGCTGTCTGTTTATTCAGGATTGAATATGGCAGCCGTGTGTCTGGGTCCTCACCGAGGCCCGTTCCCCTCGTCCCATCAGCAGGTATTGATGTGGCTTTAATGAAGTGCCTCACACTCCACCCCAGGAAGAGACAAGTCTGTCAGCATATGTAAATGCTTCCTGCCTCTCATTGTTGTGGGGGGGGGGATTCAGCATGGGTCAGGATAGATTCCCCCTCTGGGAACCCTTTGTTCTGGGGCCCGACGGTGTCACATGAGGGGGACCAATTACAGAGCTGCGCAGCAGGACGGGGGTGCAAACTTGTTACCCCGCTGTAGTGAGCTAATTATTACCTCAACACCAGGCTGAGCAGAAACACCGGAGCAGGACGGGGAACAAAGGCACACACACACACACACACACACACACACAGTTCACTACAGGACGTCAGTCATTTCTACCCACGTCAGCGTTCAAACACACACAGTGCCTCATATACAGTATATTTAATTCTTACAGATGAAATAAAAAGTAATTTTTTTTTTCAGACAAATTCTGGTTTGGTTCACAGCCTTCTGCTGTCTCTCCTTAAAAAAGCCCCCGCCCCTCAGTTTGAGGGCAAACGGTGCAAGACAACATTTGTAAATTTGAGTAAAAGTGCAAAAAATTTAGTGACAATTTTTCAAAAAAAATAAAATACCACACTGAGTATCCTTCGTTAATAAAATATTCAAAATAAAAACTATTTATTTTTAGTGTGTGGCCTGCTTCATATATACACTGCCCCCTACTGGTCCTGAGTCCCCTACGCTAAAATATTATGTGACAAACAAGAATATCAATGATCAGTAGACACAGCTGGGAGAGGTGAGTCATCAGAGGGTGAGACGGGTGAGGGAGGTGTCAGACAGATACCAAACACAAAAATCTCTGTTTTTCTTCTATTTCACTCCTTCTTCTACATCCAGCCCATTTATCTCCTCTCCTCCTCCTGCT
>NC_024316.1:20791988-20794234 GCF_000523025.1 Cynoglossus semilaevis | reverse complement strand
CCGTCAGTCTTTGAAGGGGCCTGATGACTCCTGACAGTCGCCGTGTTAGCGCCGTGTTAGCGCCGTGTTAGCGCCGCGCTACGCAGACGCCTCCGAAAAAAACGCTATTTTCATGTTTACTGAAGCACCAGTAAAAGTAAAGATAAAGATCAAGGCGGGACACAGGCAGGGGTTGGAGGTTTGAATCCGGAGGAGGAGGAGGTGGAGGAGAGCTGGTCAGAGCCCAGGTGGCGCTGTGGTCAAACATGAGAGACAGAAACAGAGGATCATTGACGGTCGGAGGGGAGACTGTGGTCCAACATGAGGTCGGGGGGGGGGGGCACACAAGTCAGGGGACTGTACATGTATGAGGAAATATATGATGTAAATATATATATATATATATATATACTCACAATGTTGACATATCTATGATATATATTTATGTACGTATATATATTTTTACATGTGCAGTATATATTTGAATATATATAAGCATATATATGTGCACACCAACACACATACTTATATATGTATATATGCACACAGATATATATAGAGATGATATATATTGATATATATTTATATGTACTGCATATATTTTAATCTACATATATACCTATATAAATATAACATTTTAATTACTTTAAAAGCAGATTTAAGATCTTATTAGTGATTAGTCCAATTTAAAAAAATGTACCTTATAAATCTAAAATTTGAATGAAATTATTTCATTTTCCATTTCTATTTACAGGAACTGCATTAACACTGTTCACACCAGGGCTTCATCACTGCAACAACTGTGTCTGTGCCAATCAGATAATATGAATGAGTTTGGGTTTTTTTTAACCAATGCACTGTGGCAGTAACAGCAGCAGCAGCAGCAGCAGTAACAGCAACAGCAGCAGCAGCAGCAGCAGCAGCAACAGCAGCAGCAGCAGTAACAGCAGCAGTAACAGCAGCAGTAACAGCAGCAGTAACAGCAGCAGCAGTAGCAGTAACAGCAGCAGCAGCAGCAGCAGCAGCAGTAGCAGCAACAGCAGCAGCAGCAGCAGTAACAGCAGCAGCAGCAGTAACAGCAGCAGCAGTAACAGCAGCAGTAACAGCAGCAGCAGCAGTAACAGCAGCAGTAACAGCAGCAGTAACAGCAGCAGTAACAGCAGCAGCAGCAGTAACAGCAGCAGTAACAGCAGCAGCAGCAGTAACAGCAGCAGTAACAGCAGCAGTAACAGCAGCAGCAGCAGCAGCAGCAGTAACAGCAACAGCAGCAGCAGCAGCAGCAGCAGTAGCAGCAACAGCAGCAGCAGCAGCAGCAGCAGCAGCAGTAGCAGCAACAGCAGCAGCAGCAGCAGCAGCAGCAGCAACAACAGCAGCAGCAGCAGCAACAGCAGCAGCAGCAGCAGCAGCAGCAGGTAAAGGCCAGCACAGACACACCAGCAGCTGGGAGAGAGCAACAGTGATTTGAACGGCAACAAACGGTGGCGTGGTGTGTCATTATCCAGATTTGAGCGGCTCAGGGATCATTACCTGCCCTCGCCGTCGTCCGCTCGTCCTGAGGCCACACTCGCCCTGATCCTTGAAAAGAGCAGGAGGCGCCTTTGTCTGGATGCTCACCTGATCTCAGCATCAGCCGTCAGCTCCGCCCTCACACACCAGCCTCCAGGCTCTGCCTCCAGGCCGTCCATCTGTTGCTGTGAGGATGTGTGGCTGTGGTGGAGTGTGCCAGGACACAAGATGGTATACGCCTGTGTGTGTGTGTCAGTGTGTGTGTGTGTGTGTGTGGAGTGGGTGGTTGCAGAAAATATATGATCTGTGGTTTGCTGCCTGTTGACATCTCTGCCCCCCGGTGGCAGCTCCTCTATTCACTCTGCAAAACATGTAGCAGATATTTAGAGCAGACGGCGGTGACAAACACATGGTACCAGACCAGAGGTGTGTAATTAGTCCAACCAGTGGTGTTCGTCAAGAGCCTGAGGAGAACGCACCTCCAGAGGAAACACAACACACCGGAGTATCATACGCAGTAGCAACGAAAGATTAATCACAGGGGCAGCTGGGAATTAATCGCAACTAATCACGATTAATCGTGATTGAATGAAATCACGTTGAATCATTTGAATCAATCAGAAAAGTCAATATATTACGACATAAACAAATATGACAAAAAATGTTTCCTCCTTTCATACGTGTCCTGTAATGCTGTGGCGCCAACTAGTGGAAGTGCACCTGGGTTTGAACAAACCACTGATTTATAGTTTTTTTTTTTT
>NC_024316.1:20786104-20791387 GCF_000523025.1 Cynoglossus semilaevis | reverse complement strand
ACACTAACATTCACACCTACAGTTAGTGAATCTAATCTGCTTTTTTATCCAAAGTAAAACCCAGAAAAAAAGTGGTTCTCAAACTATGTTATGTGCACCACTTGTGACATCGGTGCTCCCCCTATAGGTACAAAGGGGAATCTCATTTTTTTAAACTATGAAAAATAAAAGCATGAAAACACAGTGAACAACAAAGTATAAACAGTATAAACTGGATACTTTTATGTAGGTCATTCTTGTGGTACTTTGATAGCAGTATTTCTAGAGGTGGTACACAGAAATACTACTGCAAACCCAGAGCCAGAACTTCTCTCCCACCATGTGTATTTGTTGAAACAATTACTTTCAACTGGTGTCAGAGTCCCTGCAGTATTATTTGTCGTACACAGTATTTGATACGCAGTATTAATACCCGGGTCAGGTCCGTGCTGAGACTGGTGTCAGTACCTGTGTCACTGCAGATGTACTCTGAACCTGACGTAGTACACGGTACAGCGATGTGGTGGTGGAGACGACATCACCTGCTGAGTTTAACCTCTGGCCTGGTGCCAGTCACCAGAGGTCACTCTGTACGATGACGACAACTGGCACACGGTCCCTACACTCCAATCTCTCAACAACATCCACCACCACCACCACCACCGCTGCTGCTGTTAGGTGTATCTGACGGGGGGGGCGTGGGTCTGACTCCGGCTCACATCGCCGTGTCGTGTCCTTGAAAAGCAGCAGAGCAGGTTTGGTAGAGCGAGATCGACCGGCGTTATTTTAATTATAAGGAGAGCGACTGATGAATTCCACAGATTCCACTGTAACATTAGGGTGAAACGGTGGCAGATCTTTTCTGAACGTACCCTCTGGACTTGTCTTTCAGAAGAAGACGGCCGACTGCGAGGACGGCCAACAATCCCATTGAGAAATTAGCAGCTCCTCTGTGCTTTCCTCTGCCTTTAATGAATAATTCAGCTGTCAGGGCGAGAGCGAGGAGAGAGCGAGGAGAGCGAGGAGGACGAGTGTTCTGTCCATAACAGGTTGTGGTGCAACAGTGTGTCTCCTGTGTTGCTGGTCATGTGATCCTGTAAGAACAGAGGGAATCAGACAGGGTTCTCACTATGGATTTACTGATTGTAAGGCGACACCACCGGCACATGTAGGCACAGGAAGTGCTGCTCATGTACTTCCAGTAGGTCAACGTCATATATTAGGACTTTTTATTTTTTATTTAATAGCAGGACTAAGTGAGGTGAGTCAAAAAGTTCCAAGACAAGCATTAGTACTAATAATTATATACATACATATACATATATACACACATATATACATATACACATATGCATACATATACACATATACATACATATACATATATACACATATATGTGTGTTAGTTTGTGTTAGTTTGTCTTTTTGAACATTGTGTCATTGATTAAAACAGTTCATCAACAACATCAAATAATTCCTCAATATTTTGGCCGAGGCTGACGGGGGCAGGTGGGGGATGAAAGTACGCACGTGCTCAAAGTGATGAGTCACCAAAAAAAGTTTGAGAACCTGGATTAGCACCTGACCTTTTTTTTCCCCTTTCCTAGCTAACAGTCCTGCTGCTGTTGGAGGAGGAGGCATTTTTTTTAACACAGTTCTAAGAGATGATTCCACATCCACAGAACAGCAACCCCCCCCGCCCCCCCAGGCTCTGTACCCCCCCCCTGTTCCCTGAGGAAACATCTGCTCTGAAAACCACCTTTGATCTCAGAAGGTTCAACTAATGAAGAACCGCAGCATTACAAACAGAAAACGAACACAAAAAAAAACCAAACAACAGACGTCCGTTTTTCTGGTATCGATCGGACCAGTGTGCGTTCAGGGGATTCATTTCTGTAACCCGTGCTCCTGGGCTTCAGGTCAAACTGGATCAATGAGTTTCAGGTTAGCGGTGAAAATATCCCAGCGTACGGAGTCCATTAAACCTGTGTCCTGCCTCCACGACGACCTCTTCATACGACGTTAACGACGACCTAACATCACATGACACAGAAGACTGGTCCAGGCCCAAACAGAATGTTATATTCACAAGGACAAGAATAAAATACTTATAGGAGACGATGGGCTGTGCTGGTCATGTGACTTGGCACAGCTTTTACCCTTCATGTCTGGGGTTAAGAACAGACAAACAGCTGGCTTTTACCCTTCATCTCTGGGGTTAAGAACAGACAAACAGCTGGACTCGAACCCATGACCTTCTAATATGGCTACTGCATTAATGGGGTTTTTGTTTTCATAAAATCAATTTAGCGAAAGAAAATGACACCACATTTCGACCATCAAATACTCTTTCACCACTTTACTCAGCCGTCATTGGACAGTTTGATTCAAGATTTGAAAGTTGATTTGTCACGCGGACCTCGGCCTTAAAAAGCGTCTCAGTTCATCTGCAGCGTCAGCGAGCCGATGGGAAGCAGATGAGTTTTCTTTTATTAGCCGTCTTCATAAACTGCAGCTCCTTAATTAAAACACCACACAGTCTCACGAGAGAAGCAAAACAGCAATTAGCGGTGATATAGAGATGATAACGAGTGACAACAGCCGTCGTCGCAGACATAAAAACCCCTTTATTATTGAGAATTCAAACAGGTGTCATCGTGGTTTCTGAGAGGCAAAAACAAACGACGGGCCACTGAGCCGTGAACAGCTCAGCAGACGATGAGAGATTGGCCATATGTCCACAGTGTGTGTCGGCGCCAGCTACAGGCGGCTCGGTCTGAGGCTGGATCCTGTTAGGAAGCGTCCCTGAAACGGCTCATTCTGGGATGGATAGGATAGAATCTGGCGATAGGATACGTATTGCGATACAGCGGATAACAATACAATATAATATAAAATTAAAAAAACAACGTAGCTGTAGTCAGAGTGTGATCCTAGTCTGAGACTCTGTTCCATCTGAACATCAGTTCCTAACACTGGAACAGAGGGATCTACATTTGGAATCACTAGAGAAGAAAGAAAAGAACAAGAACATGAAACCTCAGGTCACAAATTATTTCATTCTTTGACTCAGTGAATGAACGACCTGAAAGGTTTGTGATCCGGATCATTTTTGTTTTGGTCTCAACACCACTTTTACTAAGAGTGTTCCCTTATTTCGAGCCATAATAAAGGAAAGATTCAAAGACGTCAAAGACGATGCTAATGTTAGTTGCGCTAACCACTTGTTGGGTTGAGGCTGGGCGTCTCATGCGTTAGTTGTGGCGAGAATTCATACTAACGTGAAAACGTGTTTGTGAATCGAAACAAAAATTGTTTGAAATCGTGTTTGTAGTCGGATTTGTTCGTGACCCCGTTCTGAAAGACATGAACCAACGCTTTGAATATTTCACTTTCAATAAGAATTTCATAGAGTGCGATATTTGCGTACAACCCCCAGGGATGGAGGGGGGGGGGGGGGTTCTACTGCAGCATCACCTCTGGTCAGAAGAGGAATGTCAGTGACACCGGTGACCTCGTCCTCTCTGGAGTTCCAAGGTTGTTAAAACGACCATTTTTTTTGGCGAACCGTTTCCTGTCACGTCACGACACAAATGTCACAGCAATTCATGAAAGGCCTGAACCGACGCGGGAATTTGTGAACCTCATTATACGTCTTCATGTTCCTTCTACAGTCACTGAAACGCCGAGGGTCTTCAGCACCCCCCCCCCACTCTCTCTCTTCCTCTGTGCATGTGTGTGTCTACATAGGTGTTAGGCAAGGATAGACTGTTCTCCAAGGAACACACTCGTTCCATCTGGGCCAGAGTAATTGGTCTGCTATTCATATGCAGCAGTGTAATAGCTGCGAGCGACTCATACAGTCACATATGAACTAGTTCCAATGAAAAGATGGGTTGACCTTAGTGTAAGGTTTCCACAGGGTAAGGGGGGTGGGGGGGTCACCGAGACAACACAGGCCCCAAACGCGCCCTTGTTTGACGGGGGGGACATGACAGAATAAATCCCCCCTCTGATGGAACCGTACCCATCAGCTGTGATCTCGCGGCGTCGTGAGAGCAGAGCAGAGACGTGGGAGAAAAACTCCACGCTGCGATCGTCCTTTGACTATCAAGGTGAAAAAAACAAAGCATTAAATCTCGGTAAGTGAGTGAATCTTGCATCAGGAGGCACTTTCCTCAGACGGATGGGTTCCAGGTTTGGGGTTGTGTGAGGTACTTCTTCAGAGCCGGTGATTTAAATACCGCAGACAGTAGCTGAGGATTTACGCACGCCGCACTGATATTAAAGAGCGGGAAACGGCCGACGCTGACTGACAAACGTTTACACCACTGCGATTGGGAGCTCCACTTTTCTGCCGTTCTACCGTGTTGACTGTTGAGTGACAGAATTAAAACGGCTGTAGATTAGTCATAAATAATCATGGTCATAATTAATTACGAATAATCGTGATTAATCAAAAATAATTAAATAATGAAATTATATAAATTATTTGAAAACGAAAAATGCTGCTTTGTACATATATGTTTTATACATATACATATATGTATATATATATGTACTGGATGGACGGGACATAACGACCATCAGTGCAGTGGGGGGGGGGGGGGGGGGGGTGGGGGGGGGGGCCCCCCCCCCCCCCCCAGCTGTAGAGGTGGTGTTTGTGCTTGTGTAAAAACACCTATAATTACCTGTGTAATGGCAGAAAGTACCCTTCATCATCTGATCACTCTTCAACAAGATAAATACGGTGGTGGAGGTGTTCGGAGACAAACCCCGTCCTCCGGCCGAGCCCGGTCTGGAGTGGTGTATTTATCATGGTGTGAAGTGGTGTCTGAATCTGAAGCGAAGTGCTGATTATTCAGTGAGTGAAGAAGAGCCGCCGGCCCCATTACCTTCAGGAGAACAACAATGTGAACACCCTCCTCCCCTTTTTTTGGCCTTTTCCAACGCAGACTGTCGGAGCTCGTCAGCTGCAGCAACATTCATTCAGTCTCAACGAGCTCACCGTGCTCCACGATTCATCCTCCGGCTGCCGCGCTCCCTCACCCTCACCCTCACGTTACCTCCCAATGTCTTTCTCCCCCCTTTTTCCTGCAAGCCTCCACTGCTCCACCCCTCCACCCAGCACTTGGTCCCGATGAGCCATTGTGGGATTCAAGCAGATGGATGGGGAACAAAGAGGTGACAGGGGGGCCCCCTCTGCCTGTCCCCCCTTGTATCACTGCCAACCAGGCTGTGGGTAATCTCCTCCAGCTTTCACAGCAGAGCAATGAATAACCTCAGCCTTCTCTCTGAGACCCA
>NC_024316.1:20775451-20786030 GCF_000523025.1 Cynoglossus semilaevis | reverse complement strand
CCCGGATAGCATCTTTCACCCTCGCTTTCTACTCACTGTCTCTGCCCTCCACACCCAATCAGGGTCTTTTTGTTTCTCAGGGCGTGTTACAAGGCCCGGAGATTAATTGGGGCTGTGGCTGGGTGACATCTGGTCCTAGCCTCATAAAAGTCCGGGTCCTTGAGGTCTGCTGGCTTTATAATGAAGTGTATATAAGTTAATTTTCTCATCAACAGAGCGTTAATCAGCGCTCCTTCAGTGGCCGCTTCTACGCAGATGACACCACGCTTTGGAAAACTGTGTGAATGTGATCAGAGGAAGAGGATAAAGGAGCGGAAAAGGAAATACTCCTCATCAGGAAACTATCTCTAAAAAAAAAAAATCTTTCAGCCTGGTAACCGGTCTTTCCAGAGTCTAACCGATATGTTATCTGTATCGGCTAATTTAATTAAGAACTACGTCGACAGACATCGTAATATATACAACAGCAGAAAATATATATATATAAAAAAATAAAAACAAACATCTGTGGATGTGAATCCACAGGATAAAGTGGAATTAAATAAACTACAGCGTTGGTGATCGGACTACAACCTCAGTGAAGAAAAATATAATAATATATTGCATATATTGCATACAAGCTTGTGGACAATACAGTCTATAAAGTCAGCGGTTTATTAGGTCCATTAAAACAGACCCATAAAGTCAGATTCATCTCCCCTTTATAAAGGTTATTACGTCTAATTGAATCAGGACGTCAAGGTTGTCTGTGAACATCAGGTCACGTTGATGTCGTACGTCGCCTAATGCAGCAGTTACGATTGACGGCGAGGTTAACATTATCGGAACGACTCATTTTGAGACGCATTTCCAGATTTTGTCGGAGTAAAAAAAAAGCATCTCCATTGTCAAAACTGGTATAAAGTCTATTTTTTAATAATACGTTTGTTTTATTGCCCAAATAAGAAAATAAAGTTGCCTCACAGTCAACATTTCCCTGCAGTCTGTCAACAGTTGGTTGTCTTCTCTCGCTCTCTCTCTCTAAACTGCCACCACTCACAAAAAGCCTTTTGTGTCGGCAGCGTTTGAATCGGAGTCACTTGGAGTGAGAAGCTCCGCCGTCTGTCAGCCGACGAAACCACAAAAAAAACAAAAAAAAAAAAACAACAATCCACCTGTTCTCCTGTGCAGGGGAAGCTCAGCCTCTCCACTGCTGCCTTGCGTGGTCTTGTTAAAATATTGAGCAAGTACTTAAGTGCTATTTGGCTAAGTGTCATTTAGCATGAAGGGCTCTCCATCCACAAAGGATGTCTTCAAGTGACAGGACCAGAGCTGGTAGTGAACCACGGAGGAACACACAGGTGTTGAATTATTCACCGTCCCTGAAATATTTATCCTATTGTAGCACAAACCGCTAACGCTATCGTTAACATGGATCAGCACTTGTATGATTTTGCGTTGCGCCGGCGTCATATTTAAGTCACGTATGTTTGACTTTTTAAGTCACTTTTTTTTTAGATCATGTTTTCACGGAGACCTACAGCACCACCGTGACGGAACTATTCTGGAACTGTTTCAGTTGGAGGAGACATCAGCGTACGCTTGACTGGCGTTTATCAAGCATCAAATATTTATACAGCCAGACATTAATGGAGCTTTTACTCTTAAAGCTCCCTGAACCAGCCTCAGCCTCATGTCAGTTACGTCTTTTCTTGGTTTTTATTTCAGAAAAATATGGGACAAACGGTGACGGACGCGGCCAATGTGCTTGTTCTACAGCAAGATCACCTGTTTGCTAGTTCAATTCTCAAGTCTCTCCATCTGGAATTTTCCCCACGTTCTCCCACGTCTTCACACAGCTCGAAAATAAAATGAACCGTTTACACTGAAGTGACCAACGTTTTAACGGAGATGTAGTTGGTTAAATATATATATGTAAATATAAACATATATGTATGTATACCAATGTATACATACATATATTCGTGTAAATATATATCCATATATCTATATATGTATATATAAACAGTTAATCGTATTATACATTTACATATATAAATATATATTTACACATACTGTATATATAAGATATATAGTTACACATATAAATATATATTTGCATATATACTGTATGTACATGTACATACATACATATACCTGCATGTTTTGAACATATACAAGTTCAAAAACATACCTGGTTTAGAGTTTAGAGTAGATGAGGCTCTGACTGACGATCTTGGCTCGATGTAAGGCAAGAACACCATCCACTCTGCCACTGTGTGGTATACAAATGCTTGAAATTTGCACTTATTGATAAAGCAGTTCAGAGTCAGGTGTAAAATTCGGAGCGCTGTTCCACGGTGATTTATTTCACCATCGCAATCAGACATAAACCGTTTGACGGCGACGGAGCGTCGTCGGCGTCGCCGTGTAATTTGTGTACACAGAGGTGATCAGTGAGAGCACGTGAGCAGGACCTTGACTGTGAGCTCTTCATTTTGCTCCATAAAACCTGATGACAGTGGCTGATTAAATTAGAGCTGTATTGACTTTAAGGAAGCACTTGCCTAAATCTACAAGATTATACGATGATTAATGACAGACTCTCCAAGGCTTTGTTCAAATTGGACCACTCAAAAAAAAAGATGAAGAAGAGCGGCACAGATGACACGTTTACTTTAATCGTTTACTCTCCTCTAATGTCTCGCTCTTCCTGCACTTACCACCTGCTGCCACACGAAAAAAAAAAAACAGGAACCTGAAGAAATTAAAAAAAAAAACATCAAGCATGTTCAGATTATTTGAATCTAGAAAAAGACACATTTCATTTTTTTGGGAGTAAATTTAGAAACTTTTTTTTTTCTTTTTATGTAAAAACAGAACGCACACAGACGTATGTTTGTTGTTGACGCCCAGACCACGGATCTGTGATCGTGTTTAGCGGAACAACGTTAGACCGGAATGGTCTGTCGGTAGTTACCGAACATTTTTTGTAATTTATGAACTGACAACGAGACTCTCGGGGATGGAGTCTAGAATCGAACCCACAACCCTTCGACCACTGATGCTACATTTTCTCCCTTTTCTTCAGTCACTTCCATCACCTTCTCTGTGGGGGGGGGGGCAGTTTGATGGGGTGTCAGGTGACGGTGTGATTGACACATGACACATGTTTTGAAGTTTGACAGACATCAGTCACGTATACAAATACTACGAACACTTCACGATACTACGATATGAAGCTGAAACACATCTGAATACCTGACAATATATTTACTCTAATATAAGCGAAGAAGCGACTTCGAAATACAAGTGACCGAGGTGTGTGTTCGACGATATATCACACACACACACATTAGTCCACCTGAGTCGTGGCTACATGAAGTTGTCTGATATTTTTTTTTCTTTCAGAACTTTGTGAACAGACAGTTTGACATGGGTTTTTACAAACGTTCTATTTTGGTCGCAGCCCGTTTCTGCTGTGTGAGTATTCATGTGTCACAGACTCAGATCCACCAACAGGCCTTTGTATGGCCCTTTGAAAGACAATGAAGAACACAGAAGTGTAGCCTTATTTAGAGAAAAAGGCCGCGGTGGAACATCAGCCGTGTTGGCGTTGACACTCGTCACGGAGCAGCAGCTGTTTATACATAATTCCTTTGTACTTTCTGCGGTTGATCGTATCCTTTTTTTTTTTTTTTTCTCTCTCTCTGCCTGTGTTCAGACGCTGACCTGTTGTGCAGAGATGTGCATATTTATTCTATTCATAGACTCACAGCGCACATGCTACAGGCACATATTCATTACTAAGTAGCCTGTGGCGACTGTCATGTGCAGACAATGGTGGAAGGCAAAACAGTGTTTCTACAACAGGGGGGGATCTTCCACACTTGTAGCCACACGGAGCAGGCAGGACTCACAAACAGCACATCACCCCCCCCCTCCACCCCCCGTCCACCCTTATTTTAATCATATATACATAATCTTCTGAAGTCGATGTGAAATCACAGATAAGCCTCCTTATGTCGCGCACATATTTCTGCAAATGAGCATGTCTGAGAAATGTAACACCTTGCGCCGGCCCTTGCATTTTAATTTCGGTGGCATCTGTGACCAGTCCGTCATGTCTCTAACCCCCTCAGGGGATCCCCAACCTATCTGCTGCAGACCCCCGAAACCCAGGGGGAGGTGGGACGGGTGAAGGGGGGGGGCACATTTGATTGATGATGGTGTGAATTAAACAGAAAGAGATGGAGAGAATCCTTTTATCAGGCCAGAAACACGAGTGGATTAAAATGTAGTTGTACAACCCCTCGGTATAACGCAGCCGGCCGGCCCCGTATCACGAGGCAGCAGGAGCCAAGACGAGGGGGTCTCATTAATATTGAACCCCTCCCACACTCCAACACCCAGCCCTACACCACCCACCCCCACTCCACCCCGAGACGCCCCCAAAACTTTGCTGAAGCAGGAAAACGGGATTGAAATGTGTAACAGGCCTGAAAGAAAGTGCTGATCTAATATGTGGACAGTGATTTGGGTCGAGAACCAAACATTTACAACCCAGGAAATGAGGATTTACCAGTTTCCCTCTTCACTCAGAATATGATAAATTGAACTGGTTCGGACTTTGGATGAACATGAGGACAAACGAGGACGTTTTTAAACAACTGTTACGTAAACCAGTCAATACAGAAAACAACTAATAATAAACTGCTCTTAAACTACAGTCTGTACCAGGACTGTTGTTGCTAACGTTAGCACTAGTGTCAGTGCTAACAACAACATGTTTTTACATTGAGACGAGGCTTGAAGTGATGCCCTGATCTCAGCTTCCATCAGAAATGTTTTTTTATGCTTGAAGTGATGCTCTGATCTCAGCTTCAATCAGAAATGTTTTTAAAAAAGAAAATCCCGGTAACGTGGTATGATTTTTCACTGCCGTTCAAACGTCCTTCCTCACTGACGTCACTACACTCTGTTCATCCTCTTCCAAACAAACCTCAGGTGCAGTACAGCGACCTACATACTGTACTGTATCAGGCTGTTGATTTGTGTGTGTACACCCAAAGCTGAAGTACAGAAGATGTTACAACTTCCTCTTCCTTATTTTTTTCATAGATTTTAATTCCACTTCTATCACAGAGTCATCCTGATGACATCATCCACTGATGACGGCCGTGAGAAACCAAATCAAACCAAAGTTCTTCATCTTCCTCCAGCGTCGCGTGCCTGTGGGAGCAGAAGCCCTTGACTGTCCTCAAACATCAGCACCGAGTCCTCCAGGACCTTGTCCAGCTCTAATGGACCTGCAGCGTCTACACTGTCTGTCTGGGCGGAGCCTCTGTTCCCCGCTACACCGCCGCTGTTTTGTGCCACTGCATAATTTATTGCCCTCTTTGCAGGCCTCTCCTCGCACTTCCTGTTCTCACAGTCCAGGTGAGAGTTCAGCCGTTTGGCTTCACGCATCACTGTGAGGGACCTCGGACCGGCCGACCCCACATCTGACAAATGCAATTAGGGGAAATATGCAATTACTGCATTCCCTGCTCCCTCGTGTGGCCAGACAAGGACAATTTGTCACAGAGGCTTCACCGCTGTCTCCTGAGTCCTGATGGTACCTGCAGGTATCATTATCCCTGCCTCCTTCTCAGGAGCTGGCCTGTGGCATTGGATGTCCTGAAGCCCCCGGGGGGGGAGGGGGAGGGGGGGGGGACTGGCAGAGAAAGATGTACGGTCAGAGAAAACCAAAGGAGGGACAACCATCAGGAGCGAAGCCTTCTGTGGTTTTTGGAGTATCACAGCTCAAACCACTGCTGTTCAACAACACCTTCATTTATTTCTGTCCTTTTTACAGCGTTTAATCACAGGGTTCAGAACCGTACGCCTGTGAGATGGAAATATATTTCCACAAAGAAAATACCCTTTCTGCCTCCATGGACTTCAGAGTTATGATGTGAAAATCAAAGGCGAGTCAACGTTATACTGAGGTACCGTTAACAAGACGAAGAAGAGCTTAATGTAGTTTACATTTATTATTAAAAACCCAAATGGATCACATGCTGGACAAGCACTTCAGCAGCGGTGGGAAGAAAAATAAATACAAAAAAAAAAAATACACGTGCAGCAGATCCACCACTCAGAGTGTGCAGCCACCTGTGTCACCAGGGGGCACCAACTACATCAGTCGGAGGGCCTGGATATTTCTGGAAAGACGCCATGGACACTCGATTAGAACAAAATAAAAATCATCTGTATTATTATTTGATGTTTATGGGGCCAGAATGGACAGTTGATCACTGCTCTATAGTGTTTGTGTTAAGATCTTACCACAGGATAATGTAAAGATATTTCGTTGTTAATTTTAAGATTGTTTTAATAAAATTTGTATAAGATCTAGTAAGTAATACATTTTTTTTTATTTCTGAAACTAAACTGATGAATCGTAAGACTATGTAAAAAAAAAGTCGTATTCCTGCGCTGCTTCAGTGACATCAGAGGACCTTTGACCCCAGCCCCTCTCACCAGAGGAACACAAACAGAAGCATGTGGTCCATAGCCCTCGAATGACCCGAGGCCGTCTCTCCATCTCTGAAAGGCTCCGCCCCCACACTGACATGTGTTTTATTGCCTTTTATTGTCTCACTCTGTTTCTGTCTTATTGAGCGGCTCCGTAACATATGGGGTGGAAAAAAAACTCTACAACAACAACAACAACAACAACATGCAACATATGGGGTCGAAAAAAAACTCCACATCCACAACAACAACAACAACAACCAACACACGTTTGGTCGATGATCAAATTCAAGAGTCCCTTTAATTCCGTGACTTCTCCAAGTGGACAATGTCTCGCGGGACAATGTCTGCTGCCATTTAGTGGCATCAACAGAAATTACACTCGATTCGTTGTAATGAAACATAAAAACAGACGGGTCGACATCAGTCTTTGCGATAGCTAGTACCAGTGTTTGGTGGACTGGTTAAGAAAACAATACTGGCCAACCGATATTATCGGCCAATATTAGCATATTTATGTAATATCTGTGAGAATAGTTTTTCCTCCGACAATGAAAACCCGATAACGCTATGCCTGGGTTTATGCCTTCAAATCTTCAGTGAAAGTCAATTATTGTCATCGCACACAATCTTTAGCTCAAACTACTGCATATAGCGGTAACGGTTGACATCGGATGTCGTCAAAGGTTGATCTGGGACATCTCTACCTCTGACCATTCAACTCTAAACCCATCTGAGGCGTTCACGGTCTCGTCACTCGTCAACACTGTGACGCCCTTTTGTCTCCTCTGTGAATGGAAACGACAGCGACCTGGAGCAGAGCCAGCGAGGGCCACCACTTGAACAACACTTGAAGCCCTGACCTGGTTTTCTTTGTCGTCGCTGCCGTAGAACGCAGCGCTGATGTCCTGCAGACATGTAATAACATCAGGCCGTCGGTATAATTCACTGTCACAGCGTGAGGCAGTGCAGCGAAACCCATTACATTTGCCTTGTAATTTGCCGTCAGTGCCCGGCGCAGGCTTCAGGTGACTGCGACCCCCCCCGTCCTCCCTCCCCCCCACCGTTATATAGAGTTCCAGTGATAAGGACAGGTCTGTTTAATCGCCACACAGCGTCGGAGCGTGGCGAGAACAGCTGAGTTCAGGCAGGTGCAGGGCCCGGTGAGAGCTGGGGCACCGCTGGCGGGCCTCGCTGCTCATTTCACGCACATTATCGTCACAGTAGCTGCGCTGAAGAAGAAGAAAAAAAAAAAAAAAACCGAGGTTGCTGGGTGCACAACAATATAAGTGCTGAGTTATGAGGTTTCCTCCGAGTCACACCACCGCTGGCAGCTTGCTCTGTTTGTGGAAATCAATGAGTCATCAGCTGTTTTGTTTCTAGTCAAGCTGGAAATGGAGCTCAGAGAAAATGTATCAAGATTTATTTTTACAGCCACTGGAACAGCCTGTTAGCGCTCTAATGCAAACGCAACTGCAGCTAATGATGTGATCATTTCATTAGGACACAAAAATGAAAAGAGGGCGTGCGTACGTACGGGGAGAGAGGAGCTTTCTGCTGCTCGGGATGTGTGACTCCCAGACATTTATAGAAATGTGAGGAGAAAATGGACTGAAAATTAAAATGTCCGCCTGATGCATTGGACTAGTCAGGACGGACAGTAGCAGGGTGTGATATGAGCGGCACTGCGGCTCGCAGAAGAAAAAGAAAAACATGACGATAGTGTAATGTGTTTTGTCGGCTAACGCTAATAGAACGCAACGTATTTATGCTAACGGAATGCAAGTTTTAAAAACAAATCAATCTGTTTGATTTGATGATGTTTAAGTTTAAAATGTTATATTTACATATGTGTTTGAATTATGTTGGTGAGATTTGGGCGACCAGGTATATATTTATATATTTTTATGTAAATATATTATACCATTGATTTAATTTTGTATTTTTAATTTAGTTTCGTATTTTTTTTGTACTTATCCAAATATTGACGTTTTAAACAATGGTGTGTTTTTATTATACTTATATTTCTTTAATTTTTTTAAGTTCTTATTTTGCACTTTTTACACTTTTTAGTTCTTATCTTAATAAGTAATGATGCGGAAACAGCAGACCTGCCGCCCAACACGAGGTTTCTCTGGGGATCGAACCCTGGACCTTCTTTACTTTAATATATTTTTGTCTCTGAGCTCTCGCTCAAGCTCCATGATCACAACAACAAACAACAACAGACCTCAGAGACAGGAAGGACAACCTGCCCACTTCCTGTTGAACTGTCTGAACTAACACATTAAAGGCCCCAAACTTCTTCCAGTTTGTGCTGCGATTGGGTTCTCACCACAACCATCAAGGCGAGCGCTCTGCCGCTCTCATCCTTCAGCCCGAGGGGACAGACTCGGGGGGTTGTCATTACCAAACGTAGCCCATCAAAACCAGCCTGTTGGGACGAGGACTCAAAGACTGTCTGCTGTTTTGACAGGTGTCTCTGCTCGTTCATTCATCAGGAAATCGCAGACTTAATGGAACCATATTTATGCAGGAACTGTGATTGATCCTGTAAAAAAAACAATTCTTCTGCGACATACTTCTGTCTCTACTCGGACGGAGAACTTTTATCGAAGGCGAGGAAGAGAAATGTTGTAGCAATCGCCAGGTTTTAAGGATCAGGAGTGCGGTGTGAAACTTCTGTTGCCTGGTGACGTTGTACACCTCCGTGTGACATCACTGACGACTTCATATGAAACAGACTTTACGGAGCAACGCTATTGGACAAGACCGGAGGAGAGTTCAGGTTCAAAGGACTGATACGCTCAGCCGTACATTTACCATTTTAGACCCACGCGATACAACGTCACAAACCGAAGATGGGTCTGAGCCGGTGGACAGTTCTGATTGGTTGTCGAGCCCGTAGATAATAATACTAATAAAATCTTCTCTCTATTAACACATGAACCAAAACATTCAAGGACATTTGTTTTAACTTCAAATGTTGGTAAAAGTGTTTGTTATAAGTCATTCTTATACAGGGCGAGGCCTCAGGCTGGTCCCGCCCCTCCACCATCTTCAATCTTCAATAATAATATTGAATACAAAACAAAATTGTTGCTAAATTTCACCTGTATTGCCATTAAATTGTCCAATATGTAAAACAATTAAATGATATCAAAAACCCTTTTGTGTATCGGAATTTAGCAGATAAATATAGAGAAATTATTCTTGGCCCATATCGTCCAGCCCTAGTGGTGGAAGAGGGTTTTTGATATCATTTAATTGTGTAACATAATGACACCTGTCCAGCCTGTATCCACTTCTATACAAAACTACACACTTTTTTTTCCCTCCACATTAACCCAACGGTTGATTCCAAAATGCTTTGCCACTCTGCACTTGACTCAGATGAACTTCCTGTCTCTGTCTTCAGACGTTATGGGTGGGTGGGGCGGCAGACGGGCGGCCCGCCTTTATGTGGGCTATATAAAGTGTGACCCAGGAGCCAGGAGCTTTCTGTAAGTGTGCCAGTGCGGACATGCTTCCAGCGCTAGTCATTCTTCTGCCAGCTGCATCATCTGGGCCTGCACAAAGGCATGCCCTTTGAAAAGCACTCCACCCACACACACACACACACACTCCGGGGGCAGTAATGTGTGTGTGGGGCAAAGGCATCGGCATAAAAAAAAAAAAAACGTGCACCACGTTCACATTTCTATTTATACAACTTTAGATCGCCTGGAAATGGAACTGTTAAATATATTCCCAGTGTGATTGTTTTTTTTCTTCTCTTCACTAACAGTAAAAAAAAAAAAAAAAAACTCAGTCTGGTCTAAAGAGACGGAGGTGAAATCCAATTGGTTGTTGCATATTAAAGCAACGGAGCTCATCTGTTTTCTGGCAACTGCTCCACGATGAGTCACAGCGACTGCACACATCACTGAAGAGACACTCAATTATGATTCAAATCTACATCACGGTGAAATAAAGACGTTTGTCATGTGACCATCTGCTGCGGCGCCTCCGAACCTGCACCAACACCGGGCTCAGAACCGGAATCACACAGGACCTGTGCTGACAGACACATTTCATCTTC
>NC_024316.1:20772044-20775375 GCF_000523025.1 Cynoglossus semilaevis | reverse complement strand
CCTGCCTTCGTCGTCCGGAGATGTTCACGGACAAGGCCTCATAACAGGTGACAGAATGCCCTGCCTGCCAGCCGCCCCCGCTCACCCCCGCCCGCCCTCCTCGGAACTGTGACTATTATAAACCAAAAACGTATGCTCTCAATATATATGCAAATGCCGCCCGGTCCCAAGGTGAAGTTCACGGAGCGGCGACGCTGCTCGCCTCTGTTTTGCTCATTTGCAAAAATGTTGAGAGTAACAAAGACCACAGGAAATTGAAAAATTGTTACTAAGTATTAGAAAAAGCAATCATTTTCCCCAGGCGGCCTAATCCTGGGGAAATTGATCTCACCTCGTTTCCTGACATGCGGCGGTGGAAGGAAAACATAAGAGGCCAAAGCCCACCTCGGTGTCGGCTGCTGGAAAATTTGTTTGGTTGCAGATTTTTTTAGTTTTTTTTTTATTTAAACATGAGACTCTCCTGTGTGGCCAACATCAGGTCTTTGTCTCTCTCTCTCTCTCTCTCTCTCTGTTGTGTAACTGTTTTCCCGCCGCTCAGCTGTCTGTTTGTTGTCTAATTTTTGAGGCGGCCGTTATCGTCGTGCTAATTCGACGGCTGCACCTTTGCCTGCAAATACAAATTGGAGTCGACAGCCTGTCTTTTTTTTTATACCGCACTGACCTTTTGTGATGAAACATAATGTACGACGACCTGTGGGGGGGAGGGGGGGGGGCAGACGGCAACACGGTGGAGATTAATTAACCCAGTTAATTCAGACTAAGATTATTGGAACAATTATTACTCCATTATTCAGGGCGCAGACTGATGATCACGTGATTCAGCGCTCAGATAAAAAAAAAATCAGATTGATTAGAACCCAGTGAGTAAATGTCTACAAAACCCTGGTAAAAATGAAATATTCAAACAGGGGTCCTCAACTCCTGGTCTGGGGCCCGGTGCTGGTCCACAGTTTCACTAATTTACACAACATTCACAAGCATCCAGTCATGTTCCTTTACTTTTTTCGTTTAAAGAAAATGTTTCAAAACAACAGGTCATTCAGACTCTGACACTAAAAGACTAAAGTCTAAAAGTTTTATTTCAAAAATTTGATGATCCTCTAACGATGGAGCGGAATTACTGGTCCTCAGTAACGTCTGATACCGACCCACCGGTCGTTGGTCACAATGAAGGTTTAAGACTTCTGGTTTAAACTCATGTGATTCTACCTCTGCATTTTCTTCACTTCACTTCTAGCTACATCCTTGTTTTTTGTTTTTTTTTTGCGTAGCGACCTGGAGACTATCACATCTGACACAGGACACTAAGGTGTATTACACCTCAGGTCAGGTTGTTACAGAATCACATTAGGAGAGAAGCAGCCGCTCACACTCGGGAAATTTCTCTTCTTGTTACTTTTTGAACTCACACACGGCCAAAGACCTACACTAGGTGTCACTGTACAGGAGCTGCAGGAGCCTACGTCAACTTCTGTGGTCGAAACAGTTGACTGTTGTACGTGTTAACTGTACCGAACATTGGTTCTCCACAGACACCACCACACTCCGAGCTGCAGTGGGCGGAGACCTAATATTTACTGTGCAGCCCTGAGATATCGATCGACTCGTCCAACTTTTGGCAGCACAGAAAATGTGTGAAATTGTTTCAAAGTGAAAAGCGCATTTTTTTGCGGCTGCGGTACCCGAGAAATTATGTTAGCCTTGGAAGCTGACACATTTGTTCTGGGTGCCTGACACCGCAGCTCCTCTCGGTGCACGGTGGACGGTTAGCTGGTAGAGATTTCATATGGTTTATTGCTCCCACTTTCACTGGGGTTATTTATTGAACTGCCACGGCGGCCCCTGCTCTGCGGAGCCACCCGTTGTCTCCCCGCCCTTCGCCATGAGAGAGGAACTTATGTCACATGAACAGCCTACTGAGCCTGACTTTAAGTTTTATTAAGAAGCATCATTCATTCATGGGCTGCTGTTCACAATAATACGGCCGCACATGCTAGCACTTCCTGGGACGGCGTTGGCGGCGATACGATGATGGGTTGAGCCACGAGCGGGAGCAGAGAGGAGTCACGGAGGAAACTAGGTTTGGAGTATTCCACTGGCTAAATGAAGAACAAATAAGCAGTTTACAAGACGGTGAAGGAGAGCAGATTATCATCTGCAGATAAAGAGACTGACGGCGTCTCCTATTTGTGAGGTGTTGAGAGACTACTTTTCTTTCTCTCCCCTCCGAGAGGATGAAAAGATTCTTCTGAAGCCAGAAGGGTCCGCTATCATTTTTGGGCAGCTTGAGCGTTAGAGATGTTATTAGCATAAATTATCTCCTCCCCCCCCACCAACACCAAAGAGATAGGAACATGCTAGCTCATTTCAGCTTTTCACACTTAATTGCCCTATTTACTGAACAGTTGCCCACGGACAACAAATGCGAACACACACTCTGAGATGCACGCAGGACAACAGGCAGACACAAGCCAAATAGGGCATGAGTGATACACTCCACTGTGTGGTGGTGGTGGTGGGGAGCAGCGTTAGCTACGGTGCAGCTGGGGAGACGGCCGACAACTCGCAGAACCACAGGTTCACAACGTTGGCGTTGATGCTAACCTTCACGGTTGGAACGATCGAAAACACAGATTCTGTTTTTTTCGTATTAGTTCTGAGCTAAGCTATATTTAGCCTTTGTAGTGATTAGCTCTGTAGCGCGGCTGTGCTCCAGTCTCTCTCACTGCAGCGAGCAGCGAGTGACCCAGTAAGCAAGAGTGAGGTGAATTATACATGGCTTTGCCTAATGGACTCTTAGCTTCACTTTACCTCGCGCCGAGCGAGCGCGGCTTTTTCTGTGTTTTTCTGGTCAGCCTGTGTTTTTTTTTATCTTCTGTCTTTTCTGCTTCATCTGTCGTTTGGCTGTGAAACAGTTCCGTGGACTCAACAGTTCCGGCTGTCTGTGGAGGACTCTCCACTGGAACTGTTTGAAGAGACAAATCAACTAGATTGACTTCTTTCATTCAACCGGCGAGGTCATCTCCACAGCCCTGGAGGGCCATACAGGATGTTAATAAGGCTGAGTGTATCACAGCGCCCCCTCCCTCCCCCGTCGCCCTCCCACCCCCGTCCCCTCAATCTGACTAAAGTGAAGCACTGCCCCTGAAAGGCAGAGAGGGGGCAAACCTTTTTCCTCCAGCCTGGGGGGGTCAGTCACTATAGTAACGTCCCCAGGCAGTGACCACATGTCAGGGGGAATCTGGGGGCCGTAAGGAGAATGGAGCTCCTTCAAGAGGGGGGGGGGGCGGGGGGGGGGGGGGGGGGGGGGGGGAATGGCCGGGGGGTTTCC
>NC_024316.1:20769732-20771975 GCF_000523025.1 Cynoglossus semilaevis | reverse complement strand
CCAGTGAGTTTCCTGCTGCTGGATACGACCAACCTGACCTGTGACTTCACCACAGCATGTGTCCTCCTGTTTGTCAACCTGTTGATCTTTCTCCACCGCGGAGACATTTGACGACAGAGGACGGTGAGACGGTGATGATCGGAGTCAAAGAGACAGAAATGAACATTCATCCAAATCAGCGTTAGCATAAATCTGACACAGTCCTGGTCCCTGATTTATTGACCATTCTGTGCTAAACTTTGAGAACGTTTTTTTTTTGCATAAAATCACATTTCAGTAATAATTTAAATAAATATTCTTGAATTTCTTAAATGCTTTGGTTGGGTTTTATATAAATGGCCAATAAATATATAATATAAATCTTGAATATATTATAAATATCTAAAACCAACAACACACACACACACACACACACACACACACCGTCCTCTGATTAAATGCACTCCCAGTATTTGGTGTAATTTACCCCCAATTTGATGGGTTTGACGCCGCGGTGCATTTGTTAATCAAACAAACAAATGTTTTCCTTGATGAATTGAGCAGGTGCGCACACACACACACACACGCACACACACACACACACACTCCGCTGCTGAATATTCCACAGTCACTCAGTTCATATTTTCAAGCAACTGTTGCTCTGATGTAAAACACACACACATTCCGAAGTCGAGTGTATAATTTAGCGCCACCATGTGACCGTCACGACGCCGCACAAACACAAAGTGATGAAGAGACGGACGACGACATGGATCGGATTCTGGATTTCACCCTAATCAAAAAAGATGTAATTAATTAATCAGATAACTCAGTGCCACGCATGGCAGCACACACATCTGTGCTGTGGTAGAGAGAGAGAGAGAGCAGCTCTGCCTCACATGTTGCCGGTTCACTTCCTTCAAAAACAAGGTCCAACAAAAAAAAAAAAAAAAAAAAAAAGGAATCCTTTCTGCCCTGTATGTCAGTGTGTGTGTGTGTGTGTGTGTGTGTGTGTGTGTTTGTAGGTATGTACAGTGCACTGGGCCGAGGGGCCGCAGAGATGTGAGGCTGCTGGAGGTAACAGCGATGACAGGAGGGGAGGCAGTGTCGGTACAAGGCAAACATAAACTGTGCCACTTCATCTGAAACAATGGGGGACGGGACACAGGGGGCGCTCTCACCCCCAGCCCCATTGTCTGCCCCCCTCTTCTTTCACTCCTCCTCCGAGCAAGGAGCAAAAGCGGGGGGGTGAAAGAGGGAGGGTAGAGGAGGTGAAGGCGGGGATGGGGAGGCAGGGGGATGTCTGTGTGCAAACGCACAGACGGTTCAGTAGTAATTTGATGTGTGTCCCCGGGGACATTTGATGGATTAAAGCTAAGCAGCTCCATTTCGTAGCACCACCTGATCTTCCACTGCCTGTGCCCCATATAAAGGCTGGCGTGATTGCTGATCTCAGCTAGTCTGACAGTGTCTCTCTCTCTCTCCTCTCTCTCTCTCTCTCTCTCTCTCTCTCTCTCCCTCCTCTCCCTGTCTGTCTCCATCTCTTCTCTTCCTCACTGCTCCCTTAAGCCTGCTGCATCACAGGAGCTATCCAGTGCTGAACAGGATTGCTTTCATTTTTTAATTTTTTTTTTATTTTTCTCGGGAGAGCTAGGGGAGCCAGAGTGCGCCGCGCAGCAGTGCCGTCCGCCTCGTTACCGCTGGTTTATCGACAATTTTTTTTTTTTTTTTTGGGTTGAAATTTTATGTTTTTGGCCGGTGTCTCCCCCCCACGCTACCGCAAGGATTACCTTTAAGCCAGCTCTGATCGGGTGCTTTCTCAGACGGTCCCACGTTTTTTCTCATGCATTGTTTTTCTCAACTCGCTGCGTTTTTACCCATTGAAACATGCCCCGCTCATTTTTGGTGAAGAAAATCAAGCTAGATGACTTCTCCACCTCCAACCACCACCATCTGGACGACTCCTTCACTTTTGCGCGCTCCATCACAGACTCGGTGACCAGCCTCGGCGTCCGCCTCAGTGAGAATGGTGAGTTAACATGCCTCCAGTGGCCTGCGCTGCTCTAGTTAAAGCCGTGCCAGCGCTGCTGTAGCTACTGTAGACAGCTCAGCACGTCTGACGCTCACGCACATCAGCGCTGACGCCACGGCTCTTTTGTTTTTATGTTTGTGCCGTAGCATCCTCAGAAAACAAGCCGACTGGAGTTTAGATGACAGGAGACGATACTCACGCCATCGCTATGTGGAATAATCCTCTTTAAATG
>NC_024316.1:20769200-20769574 GCF_000523025.1 Cynoglossus semilaevis | reverse complement strand
GACAGGCACAATCCAGGTCACAGCCTCGGATTAGTTTATGTAAATAAGGAGCAGAAACATGTGTCCGTCCAGGACGGCGGCACCGGTGACGTACAGTATGTGCAGTGTTGCATCGACACGGCGGTCGGTGGAGCTGCACGCACGCATGGACCGTCGATATCTGCTCATCATTTGCACTAAAAAATTCATGAATATAAGAGATGAGTATCCGATGATACATTTGTCCTTAGCTGTTATTGTCCTTGAGTTCCCATCACAGTCCGACCCCCCCCCCTCGCCCCCCTCTTCCCATCTAAGTGGAGCATGCACGGTCTCCCCACCCCCATCGCTCCACTACATCTTTCTCTTCCTTCTGGGCATTTGAAAACTAGCAG
>NC_024316.1:20765536-20769143 GCF_000523025.1 Cynoglossus semilaevis | reverse complement strand
GAGGAGAAAAAAGGGGAGAGAAAAACACCGGAGGAGGCAGAGAGGCCGGGTCACGTGACGGCCGATGTACAGTAAACATGAAGAGAAGCTCGTGGCCGCGCTGCGGTCCGCACACGGACCGGTCGCACACAGCTCCGGTCGATGCGGAGAAGCGACCTTCACTTTCGCACGCCGCCTTAAGCTCCCAGCTTCCATTTTGTGGGCACGTTGAGGGGCCATATGTGTGTCTTTGTTATGGTTTGGTGGGATGTTGAGGAAGCTGCGACTCTGACCACCTGTTATTGAAAAGTCGGTTCAAATCGACGACGCTGAGTCGGCGCATAAAAACTCTTTAGTTGTTGTGAAAAAAATAAATACATTTATTTTAAAAAGTCAAGTTGACTGAATCAGGATGTGAATTTATAGGTGATTAATTTTTATTTTCCGCTCGCAGCAGCAAAGAATCCATTTCTATTTTACTGTCACTCTCTATTGTTCCTAGATCTATTGTTCACAATGGGGAAATAAACATTATAGTTAAAAAAGGGAGAAAGTAAAGATAAGGTGTTTGGGTTGATGTTGGGAAAAACATCACTGGAGACAAACAAAGAATCTGAATTTAAAAGAAAAATGACAAAAAACTAAAAAGGGGAAAAAAAGAAGAGAAGCTAAAAACAGCTAGCATCAGCATTTCTGCCGTGCCAGGAGAGTTCCCTTGACTTCCATTGTGGAGACGTTTGACTGGAGTGTCTGTTGAACAACAAAGAGGGGTGACTGAGAGGGTCCATTAATTACATGCTTGCTTTGCATCAGAGAAATGAGTCTATGAGCTGTGGAAGGGTCCGGAATGATGAGCTGTGGCTCTGACCTTGGACGGAAGAAACGCAGATACTAGCTTTGATGGGTAAAAAAAAAAAAAAAAAAGAAAAAAAAAAATCTAATTTCAGCAAATAAGTTGGATTTTTTTTTTCTTTTTTACATTATGTACAAGGCTGTAGTACGGAGGTCGAAAAGAAAAACAAACATATAATCAAGTCTGACGTTTAACGTCAACGTAAGCAGTTTTCTGCTGGTTTATAACGTGATGATAAAGACGCCGTGAGCCCACCTCGGGGGTCTCCCCGTCCTCGGGTGTCATGACAGACCCTTCAGACTGAGGAGAGCACTTTGGCTGATTTCCTAATGGCCCGTTTCTTGGCGGTCCTTCAGTCGGTCGAGGGCCGTATTATCTGACCCTCTCCTCAGCGCGGCGGCCGACCACGTGTCACGTCGTCAGTCCAAAAGAGCACCGAGCTCAATAAGCCATTATTGTGCGTGACGCTGCGGACGCCCCGGCCCTCGCCGCTGTTCTAACAGCTGCACTATTTCACAGATGATAGACTATTGATCGGGTCAAAACTTTGAATTTCATTAAAAACAAGTCAATAGCCAATTTCCACCGGTTGCTGCACAGAGCGCTCAGGAATGACTTTTTCCCCTCTGCAGATATTTTCTCCCAGGAAATGGGAAGGAAAAAGGAGCACGGCCACGTTTCTGTCCTGTCGCTCTGATTCAACCTGTAGATAAAACCAGTGGAAGATGGAGTTCCACACGGTCACAGCACAGGAATGTGCTCTGTTTTCCGTTCTTTGTTGATGTGTTTGGCTGCCAGCAAACCTTTTAGCTGCTTTTGGCACCGAGCCGCTCCAGAGAGAGAGAGAGAGAGAGAGGGGGGGGGGGGGGGGGGGGTGAAGACGCCAGCAGAGATGTATCACCTCACTGGAACATGCTCTGTACACTGGGGGTATTTGAATTACTTGGGATCTGTTGGCAAAAATCTGGCGATACGAAGTCTCAGACAATACTAGGGCAATGATATTGTGATATATCACGATACTCCAAGTGTGATCCTGATCCTATGGGGCAATGATATTGTGATATATCGCGATACTCCAAGTGTGATCCTGATCCTAGTCTCAGACTCTGTTCCATCTGAACATCAGTTCCTAACTCTGGAACAGAGGGATCTACATTTGGAATCACTAGAGAAGAAAGAAAAGACTGGGAGTTCGTGATTGGACAAATCGCAATATTTCAATGTGGACAGATCGCAATATTTCAATGTATCGATATTTTCTTACACCCCTGTAAATTACCCATGTTTTTGTTTTGGATAAAAATACTTTTTTGGTCTAAATTGAAACTCCTCACAAATACTAAAAAAAACATCTCTCAGCAAAAGTCCAGCAGTTGTTGTTGATATAAAGTATGTGATGTAACACGTCTGATGTGCTACAAAAAAAAAAAACAAAAACCAACCCACAATCCTCAAGTTAAAATCAATTAAAAGAGGAGAATCCCAGTTTAGCCGTGAGGAGTTAATTGTAACCCAAATGGTCACAGAGCGTTCACTGAGTTAACGTTTACGGCCTCCGCGGCACAGAACCCACTCTGGGGGTCTCATAAATGTGACCACTTTATTTAATATGCATCTTCTCACACAGGAGGCGCCGTTGATGAGCTATTATCTCGCCCTCGCGCTTGCTGTGAAATTACAAACTTTCCTAATGCGGCTGATTGCATCGCAGCGTCACAGTGTGCGTACGACTCGCCCGCGTGCGGTGGTGAAAAATGACGCCGTTTCCTCTGGCGCCGGCGCCCGCATTCTTTCACCATTTCACAAAGGGCAATCATCCGACGTGATTATGGTGTAATCACCAGTGTGTGTCACCGTGTCCTTATCCGTCAAACTCTGTGGCCAACTGTCTTCTGTCTCCTGTGTCTCTCACCCAGGCTACATCCAGGACTACATCACGCCGTCCGTATACGAGGCGGAGAAAAAGATGGAACACAAGTTGGCCTCGCCGGTGTCCGACCCCCTCTACACCCAGGTGAGCAGCGGAGGGGAGTACTGCGACCCGGACCTGAAGCACCCCGACAGCCCCCAGTCGGGCATGACGGCCAGAGGCTACTACAGCGGTGAATCGGACGCACTGGCAGAAGGTTACACCATGGATGCCTTCTTCATCTCCGACGGGCGCTCGAGGCGGAAGGGAGACTGCGAGAGCGGGGGCGAGGGTTCCAGAAGCAGCAGCGCCAACGCGGGGGCTCAGGAGAGGGTCGCGGGCGGCGCTCGCCACACCTGCAACGAGTGCGGCAAGACGTACGCCACCTCCTCCAACCTCAGCAGACACAAGCAGACGCACCGAAGCCTGGACAGCAAGATGGCCCGCAAGTGTCCCACCTGTAACAAAGTCTACGTGTCCATGCCGGCGCTGGCCATGCACATCCTCACCCACGACCTCAAGCACAAATGTGACGTGTGCAGCAAGGCGTTCAGCCGGCCGTGGCTCCTTCAAGGTCACATGCGCTCGCACACGGGGGAAAAACCCTTCGCCTGTGCCCACTGCGGCAAGGCCTTCGCTGACCGTTCAAATCTTCGCGCCCACATGCAAACACACTCTGCCTTCAAGCACTACAGATGCAAGCGCTGCAATAAGACCTTCGCTCTCAAGTCCTACCTGAACAAGCACTATGAGTCAGCGTGCTTCAAAGGCTCTGCAGATGAAAATGACTCTGGATCAGAAGACTAAGGATGAAGGAGAAAACCCCCCGATGCCGTAGGTACACCTCCAGTAACCCCCCTGCC
>NC_024316.1:20760048-20765527 GCF_000523025.1 Cynoglossus semilaevis | reverse complement strand
GCCCCGTTCACTCTGCCCTCCATGCCTTTTTTCTTCCCTTTTTAGAAAGCAATATTTTCAATGAGAATTGACGGAGAAACTCAATGACGAAGACTATTTCAAAAAGATGCTGGATTTTTTCGCCCTGCACAGTAGCTAATCGTCCACAGAAAACATACAATCAAACAAAAAACCCCCCCCCCCCAGCCCCCCCCCCCCCAAACTAGAGACTGTAGATCATAGTTGTAAACAATTAAGCAACCTGTGCTTGCGGGAATGTGTGCTAATGTAAACACACACATGCACTCACACACAGACACACACTCGTATTTTTCACTCTTTGTGAGGACACCTGCTGGCCAAAATGAGTACGGTATCCAGATTTATTACTTTTTTATGCCTTGGATTTATACCAAGTCTGGCATGAACCCTGGACCCCAGTCCTAATTGGCTAAACCATTAATAATAATAATTTTAAAAAAATCACAATGAGGTAATTCTTTTTTTCACTTTTTCAAAAAAGTCCTCGTATGTTTCTCTCATACCTCTGGTCCTCACAAAGACCAAATACGAGAAAACACACACACAAACAAGAACCACAGCTTCCACATTTACACCGACACAAACGACTATATATGAGGCCTCGCATGTGAATTTTTATCAATGACTATAATAATATTGATATCAATAGTAAGAATATTTAGAATCCTGATATTTTATAGCAAATAGTAACTGAAAAGTGAAAAAAAAGGACTAACAGTGTTCTCTCGTTTTTTTTAGAGACAAAATGACCTCTTGTATTTTTATGCTGCTTTTTATTTGCTAAGAATTTAATTCTTTTGCAACTGCCAACATGGACTTTTTATAAAAATGTGAACTACTACAGTATTTGCAAAAACTGAAAAATCATTTTAAAGGCAAAAACACAAACCCTTTTTTCCACACCAGTGTTTGAATCCAACGGATGTTATTTTTGTATTTGATTTTTCTAAATGTATTTTTTTGTGCTTATTATCCCTGGATCCGAAGTATCTTTGTAACTGTGGGTATTCAAAAAAGAGCTAATCTAAATAAGCTATATGCCATTTTACCAGGCCATAGGTCAGCTAGCTATAGCGGAGCAGCGATGTTAAAACACTGGACAGGCCTGTTGAACAGGCGACCATCCAATCAAATTCACACTTTTCACGCTGAAGTACGGACTCGGACCGACACCCGGAGGGAGAGAGAGAGAGAAAGAGAAAGAGAGAGGGTGAGGGAGGGAGAGGGAGAGCCAGACCAAATGAAAACGCCGTTATCGTGGAGAACCAGACCAAATGAAAACGCCGTTATCGTGAAGTGCCATGTGCGATGGATTTGTTTATAGCAATGAAACTCTTGTCGTTCTTCCTCCACCGCGCTGGGTCGTACTAACCCTTCGCGGTCGCGTCGTCTAGTCTCGAAAAAAGCAATCGTCACCGCAATCTTTCCCCGCATCGCCAGCGTTACCTCAGAGTGAAGGTATGAACTCACGCACCCTCAGTTACAAAGTGACACAAGAAACGTGATTCTGTTTGTCGGTCGAACGAACGACCGCGTCGCTGAAAAACAAAAAAAGCTCCACCCATGGTTTGAAACATACCATCTATTTATCATGTAAATACTTTATTTATTTGACCTTATTTATCTATTTATTGTTTATTTATTTTTTCTCTCTCTATTTATTGAAGACATGTTTGTTTGTTTTGGTTTGTTTTTCATGTATTTATTTACTTTATTTATTTATTTCAAATCCAAGCAAACATCCACTGACCTTGTAAGATGCTGCTGATCTTCAAAGAAAAAAAATGTTTATATGCATGAAAACTGTAGAGAGTCCCAGGGACTTAGTTTTTTAAAGAGGAACAATGTACAGCACCCGTCAGGTGACGTCGCCCTAATGAATGCAGAATGACTTTTGGTTTATGTGGCAATAACTTTTTTCCTGACACGGCGGTTGACATGTACCAGGGTCGCTGTCCTGTTTCTACTACTCAACCTAGGGCAATAAAAAGAAACACTGAACATAACGCTTAACAACAAATTCTCCATCTTGCTGTTTCCTAAAAACCCAGCTCCACCTAGTGGCTGGAGGTTTTTAACCCACCCTAACCCCCCCGACCTCCCCGCTCCTCTCCTCACCCCCGATTACTTTTTTTCTTCTGTTTTTATATCAAAAAGGCAATAAGTATTTCCTAGAGCTGAGACGCAACGACAGTTTGATTTATTTGCACACACGCACACGAACGTCGTTTGTTTTTTTGTTTTTTGTTTTTTTTAAAGGTAGAAAAGCAATAATAGCAGTGAGGGGACAAACGTGAGCCACAACCAGAGCCGCTTCATACATCTGTTTGTCCGAGAGCTTGTGTTCAATCTCTCTTGTTTCGTAGACCAACCAGGGAACACACACACTCACACTCACACACACACCTTCTGGCAGCTGAGAGCAGGCGTGACTTGACTCCGTCGTCGTCACACCGCTCCTCACACACATCTCATCAAAACTATTATTCCATATTTTCACAATATGTTCTCTGAGGAGTCGCTTACTGCTCTGATCAGACGGACAAACAAGTGTCACTGCTGAGTCGGCCTGCAGGGGGCAGCAGACGTGACCCTGCGGTGATTTTGACGTTCCACCATCGCTGTAACAAAGCGACACACCCAGAACCCACCACTAATCCCCCCTAACTCTCTCTCTTATATCCCCCTCCTCACCCACCCCTCCCACCCTCAACTCTCCCCCGACTGCATCCAAACAGAGGCAGATCAGGACGGGGGAGTTGTTGAAGTGGGAGGATAACAGGTGTTTGCAGACAGACTGCAGATAGGGAGCGTAATTGAGTCCGTGAGTGACCTCCAAGGGGGAAGGTCAAGCACCAGCAGGCAAATGCACTGTCAGCTATTTGCATATTCCAAATCAATGACACGATTGCAGTAATGCCTGGCTCTTACTGACACACACACACTCACACACACACACACTCACACACACACTCACACACACACAAAGGAGGAGAAAAGAGGAGTTCTCTGCTCCTCCAGTTCTCCATCATCTGTCAATGATCGCTTCAAATCCAAACCACCGGCCACAAGAATACACACTTTAGTACTTCATATACTACTAAACTATATCGGTTTTTTTTTGTATGCGTTTTTTTTAATATATATATATATACACACAGTACTTTAAATGTGACGTTCCTCAAACACGCAGGAACCGTTTGATAAAAAAATAAATAAAAAAATGCTGAAATCTTCACTAAGATAAAAGGCTTCGGTCTAAAGATGGCAGCATTACACATCCACCCCCCCTCCCTCTGCCCCTTTTCTGAACAGGAGGCACAATTTAATATGACTTTACACGTAGGGAAACATTGTTCCTCTTTGATCATCTGTAAATATATTTGTAAATATATTACAGCAATAATATCACGATGCATGTAGACATTTAATTGCTGTTTTTTCTAATAATGCTTTCTTTTTTTATTTTTATTTTTTATTAATTATTATTATTATTATTAGAAAAAGACAAATACAGGTACCAACGCAGTCCAGAAGCCCATGTGAATCAGGGAGTGTCTCGGTTTTTAAAAAAAACAAACAAAGATAAATAAATAAAAATAAGGACGTCCTGTTGTTGGTGACGAAGACGACCTTTCCAACTCTGTGTATTCTCAAAGATTTGATGGTGTTCTGTACGACTTTTCTCTTCTTGATTTCTTTTATTTATGTGCCCAGCTTGGCTGCGCCACGAAAAAGTGCCAAAACGTATGATTTCCATGACAAAAGCCTTCAACATATGGTTGGCTGCTTGAAACCTTCCATATGGTCCTCAAAGAAAAAACTGATTAAGATTTTCCACACTCTCTCTCTCTCTCTCTTTCTCTCTCTCTCTCTCTGTTCCAGCTGGGTATGAAGAAACTTAAGCCATGTCTGCTGAGGGGTGTTTTGATTTATCTTGTTCTGCGAATTAATACTGATGACAACCAATAGCAATGATAATGATAATAAAAACAATAGCACAAGGATTCAACATGTTTGGGTTTTTTTTCTTTACATTTCTAAGTCTGCTGTGGTTTGATTTCCTTAATTACAGCAGCGGGTTTCCAACCTTAGGGTCGCGACCCTTATGGGTGTCGCCTGGGGTCACATGTAACTACTACATTGTTCAACCACTTCAATGAGCTTGGCTCTGATTTATTTTTTTTTTTTTGCCCTATAAAATATTTCAATTTATTTCAAAACAAGTTGTTTACCTGTTTGGCCACACGGTGGTATATGATGTGTAGTGTCCATCGCCTCCCAGCAAGGTCAGCCTGTTCGATCCCCGGCAGGAACTGATGGTTTTTCCTCCTACAGCCCAGAAACAACAGTCATTAGTTTTTTTAGACACTCTTAATCCTTCACACACCTGTGTGTGGCTTTTCCTCCTACAGCCCAGAAACAACCGTCATTAGTTTTTTTAGACACTCTTAATTGACTACAGGTTGGATTTCAAAGTGTTTCTTTGTGACCAGATTAAAATTAACAAATCAAAGAAACTCAGCCAAAACAATGAAGAAAAAGTCAACGTACATGAAAAAAAAAACAATGAAGAAAAAGTCAACGTACAGGCTGTAATTTCAAGGTTAAATTTGGTTCAAACTTTTCGTTTTCAGATCTTTTTCTCACCTACTCTGTGACTAATGACTTAACTTTATTTTTATGTGACTTAAAATAGTTGAAAAAGTCCAGTGAACAAACACTTGTTGGACAACAGTACATTTTTCCTGAGAACCTTTAAATTCCACAATGACAAAGAAAATCATCTGAATGTTCTGCCTTTGACTTTTCACCGCGGCGACTCTGACGTCTTCCTGCGTCCAGTCTTAACATTCAGCTCCACTTAACTCCACTTTAATTAAACTAAAAGCCCTGATGTGCCACCAGCAGGGAGCAGCGGTGCCAGTGTTGGAGATGCTTTACGAGTTCCTACTGTCAAATTTACTTTCTTCTAATCCGCCGCCGCTCGGAGCCACATTAACGCCGGCCGTCTTTGTTTTTCCCCAGAACAGTTGACCCGACTTCACCGGTGCAGCTCTCTGAGTAACAGCCTCCGAGACGTCGGCGTTATCGAAAGCACTGGCATCGGTACCACCACTACTATTAAGGCCTTCCTGGTCATTAAATGTTAATGGAACATTGATTTCACGCTGGAACTACTCTTTCTGAGTGACTCAAAAGCCGGGGAAAAATATGGAGTGAAATAAAAATGAATCATGACAGCAGACAGGGATTATTATTATTCCGGGGGCTTTTCTTGATTGGCTTCCAGGGAATACACAACACTTGAATTCAATCGCTGGTGTCCTTCAGTGTCCTCCAGCAGCGCAGCGGCAGAATAATGAGACAGCCGGCGAAGCACAGGACAGGACAGAGCCTGGCCTCAGAAACCAGACACTGGGCTGCACCCTCCTCTCTCAGTGTGGGAGCAGGTGGG
>NC_024316.1:20758408-20759958 GCF_000523025.1 Cynoglossus semilaevis | reverse complement strand
TGCTACATCTTCTCACTATTTTGCTACTAAAGGTAAACAAATAACTGAATAAATTCTCCGCCGGCGTCCACGCGCTGCTGCCTGCAGGAGTAAAATGACAAGTCTGGAGCCGAGTGTTGATCCTCACAGTACAGAGTGTGTGTGTGTGTGTGTGTGTGAGCTCCTCACATCAACATTCATGTGCAGCACTGGCTGAAAGTTTACCACAGCAGTCTGTCCCCGATCAGATTTTATGATGAAAGTAAATAACTGATTTCATTACATGGCAATGGACTGTAAAATGGGAACCGTGGAATCCAATTACATGACCGTGGGTATGTATGTGTGTGTGTGTGTGTGTGTGTAGAAGGGACACAATAAGAGAGGGCGAGAGAGATGAGAGGGAGAGAGAGAGAGAAGGAACCAAGTCCCCCAGTCTGTATCTGATCAGAGTCAACTGTGAACACTGTCTATATTTACTGCTCTAATATAACATGGTCTGATAGTGTAATAGATAAAAATCATCATCATCATTATCATCATCATCATCATCATCATTATCACCAACACAGACTTTAGACTACGACACATCACAGTTGTTGATCAACCAGAGTCTACGGTACTTAGTTATTTATAAACATGCAGTGAAACAGCACAGCACACACACACACACACACACACGTCACTGAAACGCACAGAATCAACCAACACCAGCTACTCTGAGCTGCTGCCCCTGCTCTGACCTTCCTCGTTCATGTGGCGCCATCTGTCGGCGGCTAAAGCAGATCAACAGTAAAAGCGTCTTTAATGGTCACTGCTTTTCATTCACCTGCACAAAAACACACAAAAAATAATAAAATAAAATAAAAAAAATAAACAGAATCAGCAGTACCAGTTTTCAGACTGGTTCTGGTTCTGGTTCCGTCTGCCCGTGGTTTACCCTCGTCTGGGATAGAGAAAGTCAAACTGCTCCCTCTTTTTAGAAGTGAACACTTTTCCTCGCTCATTAGAAGCCGCGGCGTTCGTCAGTGTTTCATCAACAGAGAGCGCCGGGCTCTTTAACTCAGTGTTCTTGATGTCGGTGCTGTTTGTGAGAAACCCATCTGTTTCCTCTCCCTCTGTTGGCTCAGGGTCCACCTCGTCCGTCTGCTGCTTCTTTTTGAAGTCACGTCAAAAATCACATTTTTATGCATCTGAGACTTCGTGAGTTGTCACGGCGCTGGTGGAGGAGTCAAGGAGGCTACTCCTTAAATAGCTCCAGTTTTTTTCACGTGGAAATTCAGATGAAAAAAAAAAAAGAAAAAAAATGAGGATAGAAGGGGAAAAAAAACAGGCGTTATCGCCTGGTTTTCAAATCCCATAATCTTTACACCGTGTTTTTACGCCTTAACATATAAATAGTTTCCTGCCTTTGTTGTTGGGGAGAAAGAAAAGAAAAAAAAAAATCAATGAAGTGAAGTAAGTAAGTGTAAATGGAAGAGAGTCTAAATCTACAGCACCTCCAGTCCAGAGCTGCACTCACTCTTTTTTTTCAGGGTGAGTTTTGGGGGGGGGGGGGGGGGGGGGGGGGT
>NC_024316.1:20752426-20757822 GCF_000523025.1 Cynoglossus semilaevis | reverse complement strand
CCCCCCCACCACTGCTGTTAAACAGTGTGATTCAGACACATTCATCTGTGGTGAAGTTTGAATCTGAATATTGCTTTCAGAATAATTATCTCTTTAAAGGGATGTCGAGGTGTAAAAAGGGGTGTGGGGGGGGGTATAAATAAATACGGCTTTCTCTCCCCTGTCAGGGAGCTGGCAGGTAATTTTCTGCGGCTGCTCTAAGTGTGACAATCCCGTGGGGAGTGAAATCTAATATTAACAGCGAATCATTATGTGGGAACTGCTCCTGAACGACCCGTGTGACTGACTCAATCTCAGTCATCCACAGACGTTAGCAGGCGGAGGCAGCTGACAGCGGAGGGTCACGCAGAGTGTAGCGGGACTCCACACACACACACACACACACCTGAGATGATTTACACATCTGTCTGTGTGTGTGTGTGTGTGTGTGTGAGACTGACAGCAGCTCCGCTCTTCACTGGAGCTGGAGATGAAGCAGCGTCTGACTGACAGCAAAGCAGTCCAGTCCACGAGGGGGGGGGGTGACTGCACTGTAATTATTAGTATTATTATCATGGTTACTATCACAGAGACATGTAGTCATGGAGTCTGTTCTGTGTCAGGACTTCATTTGAACTTGTTTATATTCTTTTACTTCATTTAACGTTCAAATTCAAACTTTTTTTTACATGAACACATACGGTTGCCCTAAAGGAACATGGACCTGTGTGTTTTTGGACACAGTCACGATGCATTCCACAGTTTCTTAAACAAAACTTTTTAACTATTAAAAACATCTGACTAATCTTAATCTAACTAATAATCCTAACTCCAATCTGGAACCAAAGTGTCCCTGCGACCCCAACGGTACCAACACAAAGTCTCTCTGCACCGTAGCAGTTTAATGTGATTTATTCTCTTTTAATTTAAAAATAAATTTAATTTCTAATTGATCATGTTAATTTGCACCAACTCACACCTCAACCATTAACTCTAATTAACTCATCATTCAGACTAACGATCTAAATGAAGGACTCTGGTCTCATTAGGACTAATGAACATAATTAGAATCATATTAAATATATACCTTTATCTTAATCCTGATCCTTACTTTAATCTGGCCCTAATTCTAATCCTAATTCCAAACCAAATATTGGGCCTTAAAAATGTTTTTAAAAATCACCTCCACATCGTCACCGTGACAACAGTTGTTTAATTATATTTCATTTACTGGTCTTTTTACGTCCCACTGGTTAAACATGTTCCATTTACAGCTACAGTGAACACATTCCCTCCAACAACTGAGCTTGACAATAGTGCAAATATTTTTCTTTTAGAGCGAAACTCGTACTACAGTACACATCCCATCTACTACTGCAGTTCTAGGAGGATATTTTACTGACAGGTAAAACTGATCGCCGTCTATATATAGAGCTCCTTCATGTTGAAGCCGTTCCCCGTGTGACCAATTAATCAACATAAAAGCCGTCGCCATCGCGGTACAAAGTATTTGCGGTTCTCCTCTGCCTCTGCTGTCCAGGAAATCATTTTTAATTGTCTCATTAGAAGACGCTCCGGCGGTGGAACGGAGGAAAACAACGGTGGTTCTGTTCTCCACTGCTCTTTGAAGAGTCACTCTCATACCTGGTGCAGAGCAGCAGGTCCAACTGTGACCAGCAGAGAAACAGGGGGGGGAGGGGAGGGGGGGGGGGCGTAGGGTGGATTACTAACGAGCAAAACAACAGCAAACGAGACAAAACGCCGACTTTGTTTATAAAAAAACACAAAATAAAACCTGTCACCAAATGATAATTGGGCTTGTTATCATTCCTTTGAACACTAGGGGGCGGGGTGAATTTTCTTCTGTGCTAATCTGATCACCAAAAAAAAAAAACATTAGTTATCTTTACAGATGTTTTTGCTGTGTTAACACATATGTCAGTGATTATTCTAGAGTGCTGTAAGGCGTGTTTCCGCTAGGGGGCGCATCTCAGGGGTAATGGAAACGAGGAAGAAGAAGTGTAGGTGCAGGTTCTACTAAATGACAGAAAAACTCATGGATGGGTTTGAACTGAGTACACACAAAAACACACACGTACGGAAATCATGCACCATCTGTTAACACCAGGGATCAAACAGTGGCTGTTCTTGCTGTTAGGCAGAACAACTAACCACCATACCACTGTGTTGCCTGAACTTGTTGAACATCCAAAAAATATTCCCCATTGAATCAAAACATTTTTAGAATTTTACTTTTTTTAAAACTAATAGTACTGTAACTCTGACTAGAAAAGCTGTGCGGGTGGCTGCTAATTATTTTCTAACCAGCAGAGGGGGTCGTAGCCTCTATTTAATTTATTTTCACCTGCGTATCTAGGCATGTGTCTCAGGATGATGTGAGGATTAACTTTGTTTTTTTTTTTAAGGTCAAGAGTGAAAGGTCACAGTTATAAATGTTTTTTTTTGAGATATTCAAGAAAATGTTGACACTGTCTCTCTCCATCTCTCTCTCTCCCGTGCCGTTACTTTCTGTCTAATCCTCCAGAGATTCCAGGAGGTAAAAAGTGATTTAAATGACCAGATCTAGTCATTTAAATCCCTCCAGGATTACTGGATTATTTTTTTTCTGACATCTTTAAATTAAGCTACTTTGACAAGTAAGAGCAAAACACAGCAAACATTCAGGCACTCTGTGACGTCTCACTTTGTTTTAAATTAAAAGACAGTTACAAAAAAGTAGCACAAATTAGACATAATATACACGAGAGAAACAATATTGACACAAATAATTACCTGTAATCTAACATTCAGGCATTTCTTACAGTAATACGTCAACCATGACAGTTTAGTATTGAACTTTTATTTAAGCCAATAATTAATAACGTTACTCAAACTGACCGTTAATTTAGTTTTTCAACGGTTTCTTACTCACATCTTTGTGGCGGAGACTGGTCCGGTCCATACCGGTCTGACACTGACGGCAGTTGATAAAGTGCGACGTTGTGGTGGAAACACTACTTTTTTTTATCTAAAAATAAATCTTATTTTTTAAATAAAAAAGGGTGGAAACACTACCTTTTTTTATTAAATAAATCTTATTTTTTAAATAAAAAAGGTTTTCTCTGTCTTTTCCGCTGGAACAACTCCACTTCGATTTCTTCGACACCGCGCCAAACAAGTTTGTTTTGCTCCCGTCTTCCTTACTCATGCCTGCACCTGCGCAGTAGGATGGGACAGTCCATTTTACGACAGGGGGGGGGGCGACACAAACCGATCTTAATGGTGTTTCCCGGGTGAACCAATTATTCAGTTAGGGCCAGATATTAAAAAACAAGAAAGTCACCCAATCAAGACATTTGTGGAGGCTAATAACACAAACACATAATGTATTTTAAGCGGAGTTAAAATACATGTTACTGGTTGGTAAAGTGCTAACAACACGTCTGAATACACAGGCGATTCGCCATGGGCTACATGCTATGCTAAGCTACGCCTCCACTGTAGGATTTTTTTTAAATATAATTTGTGTTTATTCTTTTTGTAGTTTTATTGGTATGTTGTCTTATCAACATCACTCTTTTAACGCAGCAATATTTGATTTTTTTTTTTAATTTTGGATATATATAATCTTATGATAATGTGAAGAAAATAAAACTTAACTGTAACCATTTTGGTTGGTGTTCTCACTGTGATGTCATCACCATTTTCCACATTTTTGCTGTTGTATTTTCTGTACCTGATATCAGCGAATCACAAATGAAAATAATATAAAAACATTATTTAAATTGCTGTGTTGTATTTTCTGTACCTGGTATCAGCGAATCACAAATGAAAATAACATAAAAACATTATTTAAAAAAAGGTATCAGACAACGCTACATGAGTTTCTAAGGAGTTTTTTCCCCCTTGTCCTTTCTCATATTACTGTTCTACTGTACTGTACTGTTTTTTTGCCTCCATGACATAATGCCCTGTTTGTCTGAACGCTGACCCTGGGAAAGCCCTTCTTTTCTAAATTAAGCCAGACTTCATGTTCCGCAGCCTCTGTTTTGTAGGAAGGAACTTTATGTGTGCAGCATGATATAAAAGCAAACCATACATTTGCAGGTAATTGCTTACAAACGAGCTGACGTCAGTGGCCGCACACGGGGAGTTCGGAGCTGCTTGATGGCCTCCCTTTGTGGCCATTGAGGAAATGAACGGAGACAAGGGTCAGCTTTAACTGGGCGGGCGGCAGGACTCTCAGTTTCTGCTGTGAATTGTCGCGTGTGAGAAGATTTCCTTTAGCTGTCTCACTGTCTGGACGAAACCCAATCCTCAAAGAGGGTCTGACACGCAACACCCGTATGAAAAGAAATATATTGCACCTGTTGCTCGGAGGAGCGCAGAGTTCTGTTCACTGTGTGTTTGAGGATTTTGAACAGATCAGGGAGATTTAGTGGGAGAGGAAATGTTTGAGGTCATTTTCACAGAGGCCATGGGACTGTGGAAGTCCTCGGGTGCTGGGTTTGCTTTTTGTTGTGGTTTTTTCTTGACAGAGAAAAATTGAAATGTACTTCTTACTACTTACTTTATATTTTACGATCTTTTTACTTGGTCTCTTTAACAGGAATATAATAAATAAAATAAATTAGAAGATGATTTGAAATCTACATTAATAATATGTCACTTCATAAATTATATATGTACACATGTGGAGGAACTGAATGAAAAATTAATTTTTACAAATGTGACGTTTTATACAATTTTAATGTAAAAGGAATCTGTGTTTAAATGACACCTGATATTACTGTGGATTGTTATTGAGTAAAGGATATTTAACCATATAAATAATTTTGCTTTGAGATGCTGCTAAAGATACAATACAACATCACTCCTCAGGACTATTACTGTAAACAAACATTTTTTTATACGCTGATATTAACTAATAATAAAATAGTTTCTTTAGATGTACGCTGATAATAACTAATAATAAAATAGTTTCTTTAGAATGTAAAATGTGTTCAAATGTATATTTTAGGTTATAGGCTGATTAATTTTTAATTATTTGTTTCTTTTTTATTAGCATTCAATGAACTGAATGACATAGAATTTTGCAGAAATAGATTTTAAAGTATTTACCTCAAAACATATTATATATATTAGTAGTAAAAAAGAGTTGCTTTACAATATGAAGATGGTTGAGTTTAAAATGTAATGTTTTGAGTTGCTGATTAAGTCAATTTTATTTATGTTCTAAAGCAAATCTAAAACAATAAAGTTAAAATCTATGACAACACATTTAGTAGACACAAATATCAGTGATAAAATATATTATATACAGGGGAAAAAACGTTTCTGTAATAAATAGTTAGATAAGAGGTGGTGAAAACGTGTGTTTAGTGGTTTTATATATATATATATATTCAGACTACTGT
>NC_024316.1:20744881-20752326 GCF_000523025.1 Cynoglossus semilaevis | reverse complement strand
TATATATTCAGACTACTGTAATATTTGCCCCCGGCTATAAAACCACTCAAGACTTCAAGTCTCCCCTTCCTCAGACCAGTGTGACCTGATGAAGACGATCAGATTACAGGAGTGTAATAATGTAGTTAAACAGACTGTGTTTTTATTTGTGTGACATTACGGTGGCTCGGTTTGAGATGAAGGTCTACAGACTGGACAGACTTCTTCATCTGAAACACGTCTGATCACGGCGCTCCTGTAGAGACTAAAAAAATATATATACTGAAATTGATCTCTGGTTAGCCTGCTCGCCCATTTGTTCCACTCAGAGAGGCATTACAGCCAAATCCTCTTGAAAGAGTTCAGTTTTGGGTGGACGGGTGGACGGGGGTCTTTTCACAGCTTCCTATCCGGAATTCCCTGAGACTACTGCCGACTGCAGGCGTGTAATCTGTGCCAGATTTGCGCGGCTGTGTCCACCCTCTAACCTCAGCACCACAGAGACGTTGTGCATGAACTTTCTTCTCTGTGCAGCTCTATCAAGAATCCACGACAGAGGGCTTCACTGAGGGGGCTGGAAAAAACAAAACTGCCTCGGTTCCCAGTGAGGACTGAACAGATGTGGTCTGTGGGTCAGAACGAACTGGAAAAATTAGACAGAGACTGAAATTCTCTTCTCAAAATTGTAGGTTTTTTGGACAATGTTTGAGGCAAAACACAGACAAATTCTTGAACAATTATGAGTTGATCTTTAAAAGTATAAAGTATTTGATGTAAAACAGGAAAAATCAAGTTATTTTAACAGGTTGTTCTGTACATGGGGGGATTTATTCTCAAAATAAATATATTTAAAAAAATGTTTCTCTTTCATTTATGGTTGTCACACACTTTAGTAAAATTTATAATAATAGTATAATTAATAGTTTTTTTTACATTTATTAGCTCTGCCAGAGTCGAGGAAACAAAAATAGATGTGGACACCAGAGGGTAGCGTTAACAACATTTACTGTACTCTTTATCTCCAGGTCAAATGGAAGAGAAACATTGTGTGAAAACCTAGGGAGCACAGTCCAGAATGAGGACATGTGTTCAGATTAGGGTCCTGTAACAAACTGATCCATGATGGAGCTGGGCTGACATTGAAAATGCAAGGTCAGGGTCAACCAGCAATACCCTTACAGACCACCGGGGGGCGTGGACCATGTGTTGCAGGCCTCTTGCATAGCAGCTAGTGAGTGATTAACTGAGATTATCAAATATATGTTATATATTTTTATTTAATTCTGTTTTATCTGCATTTTGTTGCTTTAATCTAATCTAATCTAATAAATGTAATGAACGGTAACATCATTCCCAGGTTTAGACACTCACTATATTAATGTTGTGTTTTCATGAAAATACATTATACATACATAAATAAATTTTTTCGTAGAATAAATTATAATGAAGTTAAAATGATTTTGTGAAAAATTCCATTTTTTTATTTATTCGCATTTTAATCTCTACGTTGGCTGGAGCAGACTGAATGTGAATGTGAATGTGCCGCCGGCTGTGATTGGTGGAGACAGGTCTGTGTCCAGAGTGGCTCTAAAGACCTAAATCATCCTTTTGCCACTGGTTTGTTTTTCTGAACTCAGAGGGGGGGTAAGGGGAGGGGGCAAATAAATTCCCAGCCATTCCAGGATCATCTGGTCAGAGCCGGTCGTTCTCCTGCCGGCCGTCCACTGACCCTCAGCTCCGGCCTGGAGCAGGATTTATTATGAAGACAGAAAAGAGGAAGTCATTTAACCTGTGGTGGATATTTAGATTATAACAACAACAACAACAACAACAACGACAACAACAACAACCATAAAAAATACATTGATAATAATTGATCATTAAAGTCATTATAAACTACAGTTTACAGTTAGATATGCTAAAAAATATGTTAGCTGTAAATTAGCTTAGCGCTAGCACTAAAATGTGTTTAAGGTAAACTTTTTTTACTTTACATGAATATATAAAAATATTAAATACTGAATTTAAATACATGAAAAAATAATTTGCACTGCTTAAAGTTTTTACTTGGCTAAAAAACTACTATGCAGTACTTGGTACTTCACGTACTGCATGTGTACCAAGAAACAGTTCTGCTACAGTTCTCACTTTACTTCTGCCCAATTGAAGTACTTGTTCTTGAATTACCCATGACTGATAGAAGAACTAGTACTGCCGTGTTTTATGTACTGTGTACAATCCATTCTGCTGCCGTATTAAGTTGCAGTATTCGCTCTACATTTACTCTCTTGTACTTTTTTTTTTAAACCCACACTTTGACTTCATCTCATTTTCACCCAGTCAGTGTTTATATTAAATATATATATATTTAACATCTCATATATTGACCCCACCAGGTCTCTGAATATATTTAACATCTCATATATTGACCCTGTCTGTATTTTCCTGCTCACATATATTCTGTCACCATATATTTTAAACTCCTCAGCAGTCACCCCCGCGGCCCCTCCCCTCCCCAGCTATAAGAACCCAGATGAGCAGGTAGTCCGGGTCCATCCCTGAAATGTTGATCCTGAGGAGCCGCTGAAGGAACCACGCCGACCGCAGCGCCTCCTCCTCCTCCCTCCCTCTCTCCTCCGCCTTTCTCCCTCGCAGGTGGTTTAATCTGTCCGGACTGAGATGTAGTGGAAACGTCCCCTTCCCGCTCGGACTTTTTCTGACCTGGAGCCGCTGCTGATCGCCGCTTACTTTCTTTCTTACTTTCTTTCTTTCTTTCTTTCTCTCTCCATGATGACTTTTGCCATGCTGCGGCCTGTGACGACGCACTTGATCTACTCCGACCTGTCCCTGCTGTCCGACGACGACGACAACCGCAGCGAGAGCGACGGCGGCTCGGAGCAGAGCTACGGAGACTCCAGCGAGAAACGCCGCAGGATTTCGCGCAAGTTGGAAGGAGACTCCGGCGGCGGAGGCGTCATCAAGCAGAGGATCGCGGCCAACGCCAGGGAGCGAGGCCGGACGCAGAGCGTCAACACCGCCTTCACCGCCCTGCGGACACTCATACCCACGGAGCCCGTGGACAGAAAGCTGTCCAAAATCGAGACTCTCCGCCTGGCGTCCAGCTACATCTCCCATCTGGCCAACGTGCTCCTCATCGGGGACGGCTGCGCCGACGGACAGCCGTGCCTCGGCGCGGTCCATGTGCAGGAGGAGAGCGGCTCGAAGCAGCCGCGGACCATCTGCACGTTCTGCCTCAGCAACCAGAGGAAAGGGGTAAATAAAGTAAAAGTTGTTTTAAAAAACGCACAAACAGAGCACGGTGCACGGTGTCAGTGCTGCGGTTTTATCGCAATTAATGGATCATACTTGAAAACACGTCGTTTATTGGTTCACATTAGTTTAATATATGTCTATCTGTCGTCATTTCACGTCAACAGTTTATGCGGCTGAAATACCGCACTTTTACGCAGGGGCTCAGGCTGCGCCGCCGCACGCGGACTTTTACGCACCGCTCAAACCCTGACGCGCGCTGTTGTTGGAAAAATGGCTGTTGTCAAAACACGGCGGTGAAGGTGTTGTTTCAGTTGGAGTTGGGTCAGTGGGGGCTTTTAATTCAGGATAGTGAAATATTGGAATGTTGGATGTCTCTGTGGTTGTTGTTGTTGTTGTTGTTGTTGTTGCTGTTGTTGTTGTTGTTGTTGTTGTTGTTGTTTTTGTTGACTCTCCTTCTTCATCATCTTCTGTTTGCAGATAAAAGACGGAAAAGACTGTTTAAAAATGAGAGGCCTGGCTCCACTGAGGCTGAGGCGCTGACCAACCAGCAGGGTGTCATCAGCAAACAGGAGAATAATTCAAGCCTTACTCAGGGAAGAGTCCACGCTGGAGATAACACACACACACACACACACAGATAAATACATGCTTCATTTTCTAATCCTCTGCCAAAACTTCAACTTTTACATTTTTTTTTTTTTGCCAAATCTCAATCCTAATCCTGACTCTAAACTAATCCTGACTCCAAACTAAATCTCAAACCTTGAAGGTTCCCTCTCCCTCAGTGGAAACTGGTAGAAATATCCCCACGAGGTCGATGTGTCGCTAACATTTGTTACGCTCTTCTTTTTTTTTTTGCCAAAAAAAATATGTCCCCACAAGTAGGTCTACCAAGAACACACACACACACACACACACATACACATGCTTGATGAAGAGTGCAAAGACTATTTATACTTGATTAATAACTGAACATAAGTCTTTCACAGATGCAGTGCATTTGTTGGAAACTTATGAGTTTGGTTTTTTTTTCTTTTGTTTTTTGTTTCTTTTTGTTGTTGTTGTTTTTTTGTTGTTAAATAAAATATATTTTATCAAATTAAAAGCACATTTTTGCCTCATTTCAAGTTAAATTATTTAATTATTATTTACAAAGCTGGCAGCTCTTTGTAAAATATATTTATAAAGAGTAAATATATTTTTAAAAATATATATATAATAAAATAATGTTGTTAGAGAGTCAAAGCTTTTGGTAAAAGATATTTATAAAGAGTAAATATAGTTTAAAAAATATATATCTAATAATAAAATAATGTTGTTAGAGAGTCAGAACTTTTCAGGATAATATTGTTCAGTAAATATATTTTCTTCCATGATGGCAGTTCCGTGTCCGTGTTCAGTTTTTCTGGTGTTGTTTTTTTTCCCGGTATTTTATTATTAGTGGTTTTCCTTTTTTGAAGTCTGTTATCCATTAGTCACAGCAGATAGAAGCTTCTCTGGGCTCTGAGCCCCCAACACAGCTGTCGGAACGTCAGGGGGATAAATCACCGCTGTCGACCCACTGGGCAGGGAGAGACGGGGTGAGGAGTCAGGGGTCGCGACTGAGGGGAAACCCTGTTTGTTTTTCTGGAACCACTGAAGGAGCGCCGGTGCCATTGTTTTCACCGCCGCACAAAACGGTCGGATGGAAAAGTTGTTGGATTTATTTTTGATGATTTTTTTTTTTTTTCACTCACAGCTTGGGTCCAAGTTTCAGTGGAAAACATTTGACAACTGCTGGACAGCAGAAGCAGCCCAGTCTCTGTGGGCTCCCCATGTGGGTCTCCAGCCTCTGGTGATGACTCCAACAGGCAGAATGTGGCTCAAACACCGGCGCAGCTGAGCCTGAGTTCCTGTCTGACGCTCGCTCTCTGACTCAGGCCGCAAACATCGTCAGGTTCTGCCCCCGCGGCACGCCACGCTGCGTGGACGCAGAGTTTTGAGGTGTTAGCTGGAGGTCTGACCCCCCCCCCCCCCCCCCCCCTACCCTACCTGCTCTGCTGGGCTAATTGGAGTTCTCTGTGCCAAGTTCTCCATGCTCGGGGCCCCGGCCTCCAGAATGGCTCCCTGAGGCTCCACCGCAGCAGGAAGATGTCACGGAGGCACAGGAAGGGAAAACGACGCCCCGCCGACCTCTGTGAGAAACTCTCTGTGCGGCGGGGCTTTGGGTCAGCGCCAGCCTTGACATCATGCAGCGCTGGGACCCAGATGTACAACTCTCTCGTGGTCGTGCGGAACCGAACAGGCCGTTTTCAGCAACATCGGAAGACGACTCTTCCGCCGGCTCCGAGGTGACAGGTGAGAAATTGATGGCACGCAGCATCAGAAGACAGAGGCCGTAATGTTGTCAGTGTGCATCTGTTTAACACGCCTGACAGACCAGCATACACCTGGGGGGGGGGATGGGTGGGGGGGGGTACTGCACAGCTTTAGTACTGCAGTACTGCAGAAGTTTCACACAGGAAGGACGTCAGTGGAGGTGAAATGAAGCTGAACCTCAGTTCCAGCTCCTTCCTCTAGTTCTGTTGACCTGAGACGTTGACCTTTAGGTGTCAGCGTTGCTGTGCTGTCAAACAGGGGTCTCCAACCCCTGGTCAGAGGACCGGTGCCGGTCCGTGGGTCATTTGTTACTGGGCCTCAGTGAAAAAAAATTGACTTCATTCATTAATAATCCAGTCGTATCCCTTCACTGTTTTCCTTCATCTGTCAGTGTTTCAAAACAACAGGTCAAAGGTCATTCAGACACTGATACTAACAAAATAAAGTCTTTTATTTTGAAAATGTACTGATCCTTCAACGATGGCGCGGTATTAACGGACCATCTGTTAAACACAGGGTCGGGGACCGCTGCTTTAAACCAGCAGCGACGCCGTCACCGTCCGTACTTTTCTACTTTTCTACTTTTCTACTTTTCTACTTCTACATTCTTTTATTTTTACATCTGTGACTAATGGAGCCGTCGACTGACCTTCCTGTTTTGCACAATAAATGTGGCGCAAGAAATTCCAACACAGCTTTCGCTGCACTTTTTATAACCGTATCTTGACAAGTGAATCAGCGTCACGTTCGAAAAGAAAAAAATAGTGAAATTATTGGGTAAACAGTTCAACCTGATTATTTTCCAAAATTAATTAACGTCTTCATTTTGACAGACCAATGGTCAACACGAAAAATGTTTTACAGGGAAGTTTACTTTTTTTTAAATCTCGTAGATCGGGGGTGTCAAACATAAGGCCCGTGGGCCAGAACTGGCCCGCTTAGTGTTTGAACCCGGCCCATTTTGATAAAAACAAAAATACACAAACACTTCTCGGGAATTGTTTTTTTTTTTAAATCTAATATGTTTGTACTTCTTTGCATGAAAACAAAGAGAAAAAAAGAAACATTCTTTTGTTATTGTTGTTATTTACAGGTAATTATGTCATGATTGTACTGGAGTTAGCTTGAACCAAAGTGAGTTTGACACCACTGTCGTAGATCATTCATGTGTTAATGTCAGATATAAAACATCAGTCCTGTGTTTCCTCCAGTGGATTTTGAAGGACTAACAGTTTCATCATCTCAGAGCATAATTGAAAAAAAAAAAAAAAATCCCCAAAATCCCCCGTCCCGTCCTCACATTCTGTCGAACACAACGTTTTGCTTTAAAAAAAAAGGGAAAAAAAAGGAAAAAACCCAAACAGATGATCCAGAAAGGATGGCAGGATGTGAAACATTTTTCTAACGTCGTCTGGGAGCGCAGCTCTGATTCCCGCGTGACTACTTCCACGCAGGATTCTGTAGCCCTGCCAGGAAGCTCTCGTTAGGAGCGAACCTGCACATGGTCGTATTTTAGCGGCTCCTCTCTCCTGCCGTCTCCTTCGGCGCGTTTCAAACGCTCGGCGGCCGGGGGAGAAGGCCCCCCGCTCCACCTGCATGTCAAAGATATTAATAATTCTGAGTCACTCCAGCGGCTCGAGGCTCAGAAACCTTGTTTCCGATTTTACTGAACATGACTTTTCCAAAGAGGGAGGAGGAGGAGGAGGAGGAGGAGGAGGAGGAGGGGGGAGGGAGAGGAGGGGGAGGAAGTCTGTCTGCCTGACCGCCAACCGAGCTTCTGCGGGGAGACAAGCTGTTCGGAGGGGCGGATTAATTCTCCTTAAACGATTACCACG
>NC_024316.1:20742782-20743276 GCF_000523025.1 Cynoglossus semilaevis | reverse complement strand
TTTCCAAAGAGGGAGGAGGAGGAGGAGGAGGAGGAGGAGGAGGAGGGGGGAGGGAGAGGAGGGGGAGGAAGTCTGTCTGCCTGACCGCCAACCGAGCTTCTGCGGGGAGAAAAGCTGTTCGGAGGAGACGATTATGTCTCCTCAAACATTCATAAGAACAATTGTTTTCATGTGCCAGAGAGTTTGGAAAGGCCTGCAGCCAGAGGGAGGATGATGGAGCGCTGGAGAGGGAATAGGAGGGGTGGGTGTGGGGCGCTGGTCGGAGGAAATCCCAGAGAAGAAATCAGGGAACAATACAAATCGTCGTAACACCAGCGCTGTTCTGCAGCGGCCGCGGACCCGGCCCGAGGTGAGAGTCCGGCGTCGCAGACTTGAAGGGGTTTCTGCTTCCTCCACGAAACAATTGAACGGGGAGGGTGATACGGCGCTGCGTCCAGAACTTCTCCACAAACACAGGAATCATGGCAGGGATTTACAGTCAGTGACACAGACCC
>NC_024316.1:20737000-20742729 GCF_000523025.1 Cynoglossus semilaevis | reverse complement strand
ACCCCCCGACAGCAAACCCAGATCAAAGCCCGAGCTTCAAGGTGAACATATATATAGAAAAACCCTCGTCCCGTCCTTTCAAATCAACCCGACACTAAACTGAAGGTTTGACTTCATTATGTTTGTTGACAACATCCAATAAAAACACGCGTCCACGGTGAGAATGTCACACAGATAAAACTAAACGTTTTTATGCTAATTGTAATGGTTAAGTCTAACTGTTTAAAGGCCTGGTTACCCTTGAATGCTAATTGGACACTGCATGCTCCGCCCACCTCTGACACACACACCGAACGATTAATTAAACATACGAAGTTCATCTGCAGTGATGCTGCCCCCTGCTGATGTTTTCTCTTTTTTTTATACTAACGTTTCAAACCAGGAGAAAGAGGAAAAAAAGCTGATGTAAAGATTAGCTTAGCTTAGCCACGTACAAGATTACCTACTTATAAATCAGTAATATTTAAGTTGTTTAACACATTTATTTGATGTTATTTGAGGTCAGAATGTAAATGTAAAGTTTTAACACATTAAAAGCTGTAAGAAAATATCCATATATATATTTTCCTGATCCCGTATCAATCTCCTCCTCCATCAGTTATTGATTTTTTTCTCCCCAATTCCCAGTCCAATATTCCTGGTGTTGTTGAGTCTCAGACTAGGATCTAGTATCGCAATATATCGTATCGTATCACCAGATTCTGTCCAATACACACCCCTAGTGTAAACTGTACGTCACTACAGACATGACCTGAGCGTGAGGATGGAGCAAAACATCAAAACTTGAATAAAACTGAGAGAGAATTCTACAAAGAAGGAAATCCCTGATGTGGAAATCACTACAGAAGACATTTTTTAAAAATGTGTCTTAGATCTATTTGACTAACCCTAGGTCAATATTTTATTTCACAGCCGACCGTGCGTGGATCGTCCTCAGGTCAGGTGACGTCGACCGCTGAGCTCTGATCTGTTGTCAGTTTAAATCAGAGTGAGAGACAACTGTGTCGGACATCAGAGTCGGTGGTCAGCAGCCGCTGCAGCCGGTCATCACGCGGCCATAAATCTGTCAGGGCCCAGTAAACATGTGAACAGGCCCTGGGGGACAGATGCAGGAACCAATGGAACGCTCAATCTGAGCGAGCGCAGCAAACAGTCGGAGGATTTCCTCAATCAGAGGCTGGAGTGTCTGCAGAACAACCTCACTGACAGAAACGTGGAGAACAGCACCGGCAGCTGGGCGTGCTAACAACCTCTGGGATTCACCGTGGCGTGCAACACCCTTTAACTGCAGCGCACACACACACACACTTACACACACACACACACACACTGTGGTAAAGACTGAGGTCAATCCTTCTGCTTTACGCATTACAACAAATCGACTGCAATTTCTGATGTTGCCACTGAATGGCAGCAGACTTCAAATGTAAAAAAAATTATCTTTGAAAGTTTGTGTTTATTTTAAAATAACCAGTACTGACCCCACCAGGTGAAAGTGTGAACCTCATTTTGGCCCGTGAGCCAGAGGTTTGTCCACCCCTGAGCAATAATCTAATCTGACTCTCAGTCTTAATCCAGACCCCAAACTGAACTGAACTCTAAAATGTTTTTTCTCTCTCTGCCACATGTCCCCACAAGAACAGCTACACCAGGAACTCACACACTCACACACACTCACACACACAGACACGTTTGTTAGCCTTTTGGTGCACTTGGATTTAACACCTATGAAGTCCAAATGTGAACTCCCCCGGTGGTTGATTAGCGGCGTTTTATTGGCTCAGGTGTCTGGACACACCTGTGACGACCGACGGCTCAGAGACACGTCAGGAATGTGGAGAATCCAGGGTTGGGTTTTTTTGTTTTTTTTTTGGTTTTCACATTAAAAATGAAAGAGTTTCCGCAGCTGCAGACGCCAGATTTTTGTTCTTAAAATTATTTTATTTTTCCTGATCCTCTCCTGAAACGTCAGTGGCCTTCGCTGTCGGATTTTCTCGGCCGTGCTCTGCAGCTGCTGGTGGCGGCATTGTTGAGTACAGATGGTGGAAACGCTGGCGCTCGCTCTCTTCCCTCCTCATTAGGACGCTCTGCTATTAATAACATACATCGACCTCCTTTGTCAACAACAGGATGAGCATATCCTCACTACTCTGTGTGTGTGTGTGTGTGTGTGTTCTTGTATTTGTTGCCTACTCAGGACTACTTCTGGTGTTGAAGACCTTCAGTAAAACTAAAGTACTCCAGAGTATACATGAAGTAACATACCAGAGCTAGCTTTAGCCTAAATGTACGACAAAACACTGGTCGATGTGGACTACTGTAGGGGAAAAATAGGTGGGGGGGAGATATTACAGTACCGTGGTTCTCAAAGTAACGGGGGGGAAATATTACAGTACCGTGGTTCTCAAAGTAGGGGGCGTGGCACTAAAATATACTCATATTTTTCTTCCCACTCTGACTGATGAGTATTTACTGGAATTTAAATGTGAGCAGACGCAGGGGCTGTTAGCTGCCCCCCCCCCGCATTATTAATTAGTGGTTCACAAAGTAAGGGGCAGACCCCCTGATGGGACACAGAGGTATTGCATGGTGTCATTGTTTTCCAGTGTTTTTTTTATTTCAAATCCGTTCAGTGTTTTAATAAAGTTTTAAACTTTGAACAACAGCTCGAAATGAAGGGAATAAAAATGAACAGCCGTCGATCGACTGCATTGACTGTAATTAGTCATGGTTAATAATTATACCGTCTTATTTTTGCCCTTTAACATTAGACCAGGTAAAATATATATAATATATTTTTAAATCATTTTTATTTAGAACAAAAACAACTTTCAAGCTTAGGGTTTTTTTTTTTCTCCAACATCAAATTCAAAGATTTAAAAAAAATAAAACATGTACAGCAGTTGTGTGCAGAACGTGGCTGTACTTTTTGAACTTACATCAGTTTATTTATTTATTAATTTTTATTAATTTTATTTTCATTAATTTTAATGTATTTCTTTATTTAATTTATGTAATTATTATAAATATTGGTTTTATTATTTTTTATTATAATTATTTGTTATTTATTTACTTTATAATTTATTTCTTTTAGTGCAGACAGAACAGTTCAGACTGACGGAGGAGAGAATGTTGTTGTTGTTGTTGTTGTTGTTGTTCTGATGATTTACTTTTTCTTTTTTCTTTTCTTTTTTCCTCTCATTAGTTAAACTGATTCATCATCAATGACAGAACGAGTAGAAGGAAAAGATTAACTGTAGGTGACAGTGTGTGTGTGTGTGTGTGTGCGTGTGTGTGTCAGGAGAGCATGCTCAGTTGTTCTCTAGCACCACTTGGTGTGTTTACACCAACGCTCCGTGATGTCAGTTTCAGTTTGTTCAGTTTGAAGTTCTCAGACGTTGTTCAGTTTCTTGTAAAGAGTTGTTGATTTGTGAGTCTGTGTCTGGATCCTTCTACAAAATGCTGCAGGTGATTTTATTCATCGAGGTAAGAAAAAAAAAAGGTTTATGTTTCATTCAAATAATATTCAAGTCATTGAATTTGTTAAAACCTAAATATTAAAATTTTTGACCACTTTTTTTTAACATGAAAATGTATTTTCAGTGAATATTATTCAGTATATTTTGTCCACTAAATATATCCCAGGTCGACAGACATGTAAACCAAAAATATATTGACACACAGTGGATCCACACACACATTCTTTACGGACTGATCTGGAACTGATGGTTTTATTGCAGGGACGTCTCTACGTCCTGTGAAAATAGTTCCATGTTCAGAGAGAACGTAAAAACACAAAAACGGTCGCAAATATGCAAATATATATAATATAGTATATATGTGTATATAATATTAATATATTATATTCATTTCCATTTGGAATATTAAGTTTTTAATTAGGGGCTACTATTAATTTTTTAATAATATTTTTATTTTAAATATATATAAAATAAAAAATATATATATGTACATTTATGTATATGAAATCTACACACACATATATATATGCATTAATTTCCACCTGTAATATGAAGTCTTTAATTGAAGACTACAATTAATTCATAAATAATAATAATTAATATAATACAATATATATAACAATACATAATATATATGCACATGTGTATGTATATCAAATCTAGGGAGACATATATTATTTTGTTTTCATGGGATAATTGACATCTTAGCTCCTGTAGCGTGAATGCTAATATTTTAGAGTTTTTTAGAGTTTTTCTCTGAATGAAACCCTGTCGATTCCTCAGTCCGATCTGGACGTTCACTGACGTTCACTCATTATTCTCACGTCGGTGTCTTAGCTGCTCTTGGTTCATTCAACGACTCAGAGCCTGGAGGAGAGAGAAGCAAACTGCAATGACGACGTCGAACTCAAGTGTCCGCATCCAGACATCGCTAACTTTGACTCGGTGGTTTGGTACAAGGTAAGAAAAGTCCGTCGTTCATTTGTTGACCGGGACATGAGACGACTTGGACGTGAAATTAACGACAGATTCTGGGTTTTTCTCACCACCGCTAGCACCACGACAACAAGATTATTGGTATTGTCGTGAAGACCGTAAAGAGCGGGAAAGTGAGCAGGTACGACAGTAACTCCAAGGGTACTTTTGGAGACAACTACAGTCTCCTGCTCTCCAGGGTGACGCCCGACGACGCCACCATCTACATGTGCAAACTGAACGCCAAACTGGGGTTTCAGAATAAGGAGGTCGAAGTCAAACTGACCGTCAACGGTGAGTTTCAAATATAATCCCATTAATCATTACAACAACTGTCACAGGAGAGGAAAAGATAGCTATCACGATGTCAGAAAAGATCGTGTAAATTTGTCCCGTTTAGCTTAGGTTAGCCACGACCGTATCATGAGATAGCATTAATTAACAAAATTCAAGGTTAGGTCATCTACGGTAAAATAAGGTGATTGAACGGAGATAGGCTAGGCTAAGCTAGGCTAGGCTAGGCTAAGCTGTGCTGAGATAAACGGAAAGAAAATAAGATTAGATCAGATAAGTAAAGATAGGCTGTAAGACTAGGCTAACAAGAGATCATTTAAGTTAAAATAGATGCTACAGCGCCCTCCATAGGTCAGCCGCCGCTGGTGTCGCTGTAATCAAAGTATTAGGGTAAAACTTGAGTTTTTTTTTAAATCTCTTGTTGTTGTTTCTGTTCTTTCTCCATCAGAGTGTGTGACGGCGTGGACTCCTGTTTTGAACTCAAGTCAACCGATGTCACGTCATCCCACGTACACGGAAATTCCCCTGGTGTGGAGCCTAGTCAGCTACGCGGCTGTGGGGATTCTGAAATTCACCATTTCCATAATCTGCGTTTTGGTAAATCAACATTTTCTTCACCTCATATTTCCATCACTTTAACAACTCCGGTCCAGGAGTCTCATCTGAGACTCAGCGTTCGGTTAAAGAATCTTCTGGAAGGTTTCTCTATACAAATCTGTGAAGGTGGAAACTGCTGCTGAATGTGCAGCCGCGTCACTCAGACTTCAACGTCCTGTCACGGTGGACGAAGCCGCGTGGACTTCACACAGAATCAAGTGAGGAAACACACTTGTCTGAACGACTTCTGCATCAGAAGCGATTCCAGCGGCGTTGTAACAGAAACAGGAAGTGGTAGTCGTTCATCAGTTCCCAGATCCCCCCCCGTCCCCGCGCCACTTCATTCAGCTGCTCCTGGGATATCCCTGGGCAGCCCAGAGATCT
>NC_024316.1:20734771-20736916 GCF_000523025.1 Cynoglossus semilaevis | reverse complement strand
GGAGGGGGGGGGGGGGGGGGGGGGGGGGGTTGGAGTATCATGGAGGGTAAATTAGTGAAATCGCACAAAATACCATTAAAGCTAGTCAAACATCTACTGGACTAGTAAAGGACTAGTAAAGGACTAGTAAAGGACTAGTAAAGGACTAGTAAAGGACTAGTAAACAGTGGGTTTTAATGGTGATTTAAAGACAAGGACATGAAGTGCAGTACAACAGAGCAGCACTGGATATGCATATGTATTGGTATATATGTGTGTATATATGGATACTGTAAATATATACACGCATGTATATATTGGTACATGTGTTTATACATATATACAGACACATTTATAGGTATATGTTGGTATATGTGTGTGCATATATATATATATACACATATATTTACATATACATACATATATATATATATATATATATATATTTACATATATGAATGCCACGACACCGAGATCGACTTCCTGAATATAAACGTTTCACTGATGCGGATTGTGACACACCAATACACAGATGAACTCTGCAGCTCACAGATATATGTGAAAATGATATGTGAAAAGCAGAGCGCCTGCAAACTTGTTGTTATTTTGCTCCTGCAGGAGGTCTACGGTTATGACGTTTGTACGTTTGTTTCCTGTTTGAAAAGGGGGACAGGATGTGGGGGGGCGGGTGCTGAGGGGGGAGAACGGGGGCTCATTTTTTCAAATCAAAGTTTTTTACCAAAGAAACAAAAAAGAAAGAAAACCCTGACTTTATGGTTTTGTCTCTTTTTCAGATCGTTCATCACCAAACCTCCAGAAAGCTGAAGCTGAGGTGCTGAGGTCAGAGGTCAAGACGACGACGACGATGACGACGACGACGACGATGACGACGACGACGAGGCCACGACATCGAGATCGACTTCCAGAATATAAACGTTTCACTGATGCGGATTTTTTAAACTCCTTTCTGTTTGTGTTTGTGTTAAAACCGCGGGGTCTGGAGGTGTGTTTCAGACCGAACCTCAACTGTCTGGTCCAGGAGGAGACCCGGTTCTGTCAGGTTCTGTGTTCACTCATCTGTCACGCGCACAGTCACGTGCACGCGGCGACACCTGTAGCTGCAGCGAACACTGATTCAGTGGACCCTCCAGTAAAACAAACATCTCCCCCCGACGGCACTTCAGCAGGTGCTAGACGACTGTGATGTGATCAAAGCACCACCTAGCGGCTAATCTGGGTAACGCATCGTCTGACGGTATGAAAGATATTACAACACATTTATATAAGTCCATGTCTGAGATTGACATTTATACACGACTGTACTCGTTACTGTACACGTTTATACCTCAGAGTACACACTTTGTTGATGAATATATATATATATATGTATATATATGTATGATCTTTTCTCCTAAAAAATATATTAAAGGCTGAATATTAAAATTACTTCATCAGTTCCCAGATCCCCCCCCATCCCCGCGCCACTTCATTCAGCTGCTCCTGGGATATCCCTGGGCAGCCAAGAGATCTCGTCTCAGCAGCATGTGTTGGGTCTACCCCTTGGTCTACCTGGGGACCTATCTGGACCTGGGGGGGGGGTTCCTTCTGCAGGTGTCCTGCCCAGAGCGATGGCTCGACCTGATTGGTCTGCTTAATTGTTAAAAAAAGGAAAACTATTTTTTTGTAGTTGTAACAAAGCTCAGTCAAGTTTGGACGTGATAGCTATGAAAAAATGCTGATGTAAAGTGCTCCAAAAGGGGGCGCTGCAGAACAGATTTTGGGAATCACTTATTATTATTAGCGAATCAATAAATATAACACATTATCATCTGATGATCGTACGGATCTAAAAATGATCGTACAGCGCTACCTTCAAGATGAGGCCTGGAGTATTTTATACACAGTATCTGTGTATTTGTACATTTACTTTAATTAGCCTTTGAACACGGTCGGAAAAACTTGAACATTGTTTGTTGTCAGTAACTGCTGTAACAGCTAACGGTTTGTTACACTTGTTTCTCGAGCTAACCACATGAGGGAAACGGTCGAGTAAATCGGAAGTGGTTTGGTTCTTCAGTTCTTGATAAATGACACGGTAACCTAAAAAATCATGGGCGGGGTGGGGGGGGGGGGGGGGGGGAGTCTGGGGGGGAAATTTAGGGAAAT
>NC_024316.1:20732503-20733115 GCF_000523025.1 Cynoglossus semilaevis | reverse complement strand
TATATATATATCAACATACAGTACAAATATGTATGGCTGTATGTGTGTACTGTATGTACAGCGTGTGTTTGCAAGAATGTAAACATATAAGAACTAACACGAATGTTTAAACACATTCATACAGTATAGAAACACAAACATAATCTGCCATATATGTGTACATACATATCTGTGTGTGTGTGTGTGTGTGCGCTGAAAGAATGACCTAAATCCAGAAAAGTTAGAGAATGTTCTCCTGTGTCTGTGTGTGCTTGTGCGTGCGCGCGCGCGCGCGTGTGTGTTCAGCTGCTCTGCTCTTCTTCAGTCCTGGTGAAGTTTAGTTTATAGTTAACCTGTCGGCCGTGGAGTTAATCTTTTTAGTTAATCTTCTCCGGAACTTCTCCGGAGCTTCATATCGCAGCCTCCGGTCGTCGGTGGCGCCACTCTCCCTCTCTCTGCTCGGCCTCCAGTCCCGAACCCGTGCGTGGAGATGAAGGTGTCGGTGGTGTTGAAGAAGCTGTGGTCCGTTCACAAACAGCTGGTGCTGCTGCTCACTCCGCTCATCTTCCTGCCGCTGCTCTTCACTCTGCCCGAGGAGGTGAGAACTGAGCCGGGACTGCGGGCCCGTGAACG
>NC_024316.1:20725750-20730964 GCF_000523025.1 Cynoglossus semilaevis | reverse complement strand
CCCACCCCCCACCCATGTTAGTTCACAGCAGGCGGCTGCTGAAAAACTGGAGAGTTCTAAATCCTAAACATCCAGATGTTTGACCTCGTTCGCTGGTGACGACCAGACCAGACACGTGAATTTTTTTTTTTTACACCGAGGCGGCGGCGTCACCTCGACTCGTTGGAAGCCACCAATGAAAACTCCAGGACCCGGTTTGGATCCAGTGAAGGTCAAATGTTGTTAAACTGTGACCTGACTTCACACAGAAACGGTAAACACGGTCGTCTGCGACTTGTTAACCAGGTCGCGGCGAGGCTTTTAATATGTAAACCACGGCGTGAACTTTGTGCAGTTTTTTTTTTATTTTTTTTTATTTCAGGTCGGTCCAGTCCTCACGTGTCGTTAAATGACGACGGCTTTTTTTTTTTCATCTGGAAACAAATTTCAGGTCGGTCCAGTTCGTCAGTCCTCACGTGTCGTTAAATGACAACGGCTTTTTTTTTTTCATCTGGAAACACGTTTCAAACTCAAGGCCCGTGGGCCAAATTTGGCCCGTCACATCATTTTATGCGGTCCACCTGGGCTTTAGGGACCGGAGCCACTTGTCTGCGGACCCTGGTCCAGAACCTGACACTCAGACTCCACGTTTCCCTCTCTTTCAGGTCAGTGTACGGTGAAGCTGCAGCCTCTGCCCTGTGAGCCGTCCGAAAAACAAATACTGTCGGTGGAAAGGTCAGAGAAAAAACTGCAAACTGTTACATCACAGATTTTTAGGTTTAAAAAAAAAAAAAAAAAAAAAAAAAGTTCCTGGGCTCAGGTCTGAGGTCAGTTAAACTGGAGGAGCTGGTTCTCCTGTGTTCACACTCTGGGACAGGTAACAGTTCCAGGAACAGTTACGTCACTTTCTCAACATTTAACGTTGGATCTTTTGACTGATTTGAATCATTTGAAGGAAAAACTGCTGGGTTTTTTTTTAAATTTATTTTATGTCACGTCTTCACGAATGTGAAAATCAGCGTTTACTTTGGATAGAACTTTTTTTTTTTTTCACAGTATTTGTACTTCTATTGTAGTGAAACAGTTCAATCCGTTCCCAAAGTTCCTGGAACTTTATTTTCCATCGTACACACGTGATAATGCAATTAATTTCCCACTGAATTTTTCACTAAACAAAATTATCGTCCCACGTATTTATCGCGGATTTCACCAGCCAGGAGGGGGCGCTCCAGGCCGATGTGCGGTCGGCCGAGGAGATCCGATCCGAGGCGGAATACCAGCTGAATGTGTGGAAAGGATTCCTCATCTGTATTCCCTACTCGTCCAGTATCGGCGGGACGGCGACGCTCACCGGTACGGCCCCCAACCTCATCATGATTGGTCAGCTGAAAAGGTAACGTTTCTGCACCGGCGGCGTTTGAAGAAGAAACAACGTAACTTTTTCGCTGCAGTCTGACGGAGACGGAGCTTTGATTTTCCAGCTACTTCCCAGACTGTGACATCATCAACTTCGGCTCCTGGTTCGCCTTCGCCTTCCCTCTGATGGTCATCTTCCTGTTCGTGGGATGGCTGTGGATCGCGTATCTCTATGGAGGACTGAACACACGGTAACATGACGGCGTAACGTAAAACACTGGAAGTCACGCGCAAAACAATCACCATATATGATATACATATAACATATATATGGTCAATATACTGTATATATGTCTTATCATTAGGCTTTAAAAAAAATCTCTCAAAAAACTTTTTGTTCTTTGCGTGCCGTCCAGTACTTGATCTGTGGCCCAGTACTGGTCCCCAGGCCAGATGTTGGTGACCTCTATCTTGTGTATATTTTGTTGCAAATATATGCATTTTTTTTAGTCTTACAACTTAACAAGGGGACGTCCAAAAGTTCTGAGACAAGTTAATCCTAATTAAAACCAAAAGCCAAACCCTGCTGTCAAACCCGTGGAACCCGGCCCATCACAGGGCCATAGAGAAAGTGAAACCACAATTCACACTCACATTTACAGATTCAGAGTGAACAGTCAACCTCTCTATATATATTTACATATATAAATATATACATATATTTACATATAAACTTTCCTTCTTCTTTTTTTTCTTTTTTTTATGCAGACTGTGCTTCAAGAGGCAGGACCACAGAGCGCAGGCCGAGGCCAGAGCCAGGGCCATGATCGAGGAGGACTACAGGAAACTAGGGCCCATAAAGTGAGGACTCGTGTATGTCGTCAAATCAAAGTCAAAGTCGGTGACGCCGTTCGTGGTCATCGAAGACCAAACTCTCAGAGTGTTTTTTCTTCTTTCTTCTTCTTCCTCTCCAGCTTTGCTCAAGGATCCATCGCTTTCTTTTTCGTCCTGTTCTCTGTCCTCCTCTTCACGCGGGATCCAAAGTTTGTCACCGGCTGGTCGGTGTTCTTCAAGAAGGGGTGAGAAACGTTCAGTTCGTTACTTATCTCTAAAAAGATCAAAGAAACCAAAAGTCTGTTGACGTGGACGTGGACGTGTCCCCTCTTCTCAGGTACGTCTCGGACGCCGTCACAGGTGTGATCATCGTCTCCGTGTTGTTCTTCTTCCCCTCGCAGAAACCTTCCCTGCGCTGGTGGCTCGACCCTAAAGGTCAGTGAGTTGAACTGCACCGCGTTAAAGAGGAATTAAGATCCTGAAGTTCCAGCAGCTGAGGCTGAGAATTCACCTCAGGAATGTTAATACGTGAAAACAGTCGTTCCTCTGTTGGAAATAAGCTGCTGCTCCTGGTCCTGGTCCAGGTCCAGGTCCAGGTCCAGGTCCTGGTCCAGGTCTTATACTTCCTGAATGGTGTCACGTTTGTGCACAAGTGTGTGTATGTGTATGTGTATGTGTGTGTGCATGTGTGGTCAGCTGGTAAAACAAACTGTTGGAGACGAACCAGGAAACAACCTATGGCTCCTGAGCCACATGTGGCACCGTTCGTATCGACTCCACCTACAGCGGGGAAGGGAATTGACCCACATTTAATATTTATGTTACTTTGTAGAATATACTGTACATATATAATATATATTTATGCATTCATTTCTACTGTAGTAGTAACGGCTGTACTCATACATTACTTTGTAGCTGCAGCGACTGCTGACATGTTACTGAAATGTTCTCCCCCCCCTCCCCCCCCCCAGCCTCAAACACTCCGTACGTCCCTCTGTTGTCATGGAAGAAAGCCCAGGACTCTGTTCCCTGGAACATTATTCTCCTGCTCGGAGGCGGCTTCGCTATGGCCAAGGCTTGTGAGGTGACGACGATGGACATTTATTTTGTTTTATTTAATCATCGTTTTAAAATGAAGTCTCTTGTGGTTGAGGAGGGGGGAGGGGGAGAGTGAGGGGGAGGGGTTCTCAGGTTCTCATTAACAGAACTATATTTCAACACGAAAGAAATATTTCTGTAGTGAAAGTGAAGTCTTTAAATGGACACTGTCTGTCAAAAGACAATATATATGTACTGTACATATACACACACATATACATATATACACACATATATATGTATGTGTCCTCCGTCCTCTGTCCTCATATACAGTATATATGACATATATACACAAAATCACAGCCAGGAGAACCAGAAAGTGTCCTCCGTCCTCCGTCCTCTGTCCTCCGTCCTCTGTCCTCTGTCCCCTCCCCACCGTCACGTCTCCTTTCTTCCACGTTCTGTTTGGTTCTGTGCTCCATTCCCAAATTTATTTTGATGTGGTTTGACCTCTGACCTCTAGTCCCCCTCACCACCCCCCCCGCTCTTGTGTCCTTTGGCAGGAGTCCGGCCTGGCCTCCTGGATCGGGGGCCACCTCCAACCTTTGGCCGAGGTCCCCCCCGCCGCAGCTGTGATGCTGATCACGGCGTTCCTGGCCACGTTCACCGAGTTCGCCAGCAACACGGCCACCATTATTATATTTCTGCCCGTCATCGCCGAGCTGGTGAGTCATCGCTAACATCTCAGATTATCTTGTGTTCCTGCTGCGGGGCAGATGGGCGCAGGTCAGCAGGTCAATAGGTCAGCAGGTCGGTCCCGCCCCAGGCTCAGTGGACTCTCCGCCTGCAGTGAAGGCCGTCGTGTTATGAGCTTGTTCAGCAGCGTCAGTATGTGTCGCTCTGTTTGTCGTCTGTCGGACATTAACTGCTGCTGTCAGTAATTATTGTCGGAGTCTGTGAACTTTGCGTCGAGACTACGATCCATTTGAACAATCTTTGACGAGGCGGCGTCGTATAAATGCTAGGTAAACATTTAAAGACCCGCGTTGGCGACTTCTTCCCAGAAATGTTCGTACGTCAGCTACGATGCTAATCTGCTCCAGTCACCGCGACCTGGACCTGGACCTGGACCTGGACCTGGACCTGGACCCAGGGTTAATTTGGAAAATTCTTCTTCCTCTTCTTTTCTTCTTCTTCAGGTTTAATTGGAAAAGAAAATTCTTCTTCTTCTTCCTTTCTTCTTCTTCTTCTTCTTCTTCTCCAGGTGTCAACAGAGGATCTTCTGCCTCACCAATCTTCTCTAAAGTCTTTCTCATCTTCGTCGTCTTCATCTTTCTTCTCTGACTTTATCTCCAAACTGCCCCCCCCGCCCCCCCCAGTTGTTGCCCCCCCGGTGAAGATCTCAGCCTCTTCATCTGCTCAGAGCTGCTGTCTCTGAACCCATCTGCCCAGCAGGCGTCACTACTGTCCTTCGTTTTCCTCCTATCCTCACTCAGTGCTAACGACTTAGCGTCTGATGGATGTCGTCGTGGTTCTTGTTTTTTGTTTTGTTTTTTTATACGCAGGCGATCCGCGTCTCGGTCCACCCTCTGTACTTCATGATCCCGGCCTCCGTGGCGTGTTCGTACGCCTTCATGCTGCCGGTGTCCACGCCCCCCAACTCCATCGCCTTCGCGTCGGGACACTTGATGGTCAAAGACATGGTAAAGTAGCGACAACAACGACCGTCAGAACAACTGTATCACACACACACCTTACACCAACTGTGTGTGTGTGTGTGTGTCCCCCTACAGGTGAAGACCGGTTTTGTCATGAACATCCTGGGGGTGCTCTCTATCTCCCTGGCCATGAACACATGGGGGGTCGCCATGTTTGACCTCAACACATATCCAGAGTGGGCCCTCCCCATCAACAAGACAGCGCCCCCTGTCCATCCACTGAATGCTACCATCTGATGTGGGGGGGGGGGGGCCCCCCGCGGGGAAATTTTTGTACAACGGAAACTCC
>NC_024316.1:20724737-20725743 GCF_000523025.1 Cynoglossus semilaevis | reverse complement strand
TGCATCGTAACAGGAACGTCAGGAAAGTCGGGCTGTCAAACCATGAAAAATGTTATTCCGATTAATCACAGGGTAGCTGCCGATTTTTATCGCAATTAATCCAACGGGTGTGTGTTCGATATCTGTTAGTATTTGTGGCTAATTCAAACGATGGAATGAATACAATTATGTCGTTTGAAAAAGTTCTACAAAAATACGCAAAACTTTAACAAAATCAAAACTTTACTTTCGTCGTTTTATTTGAACACAACACTAACATGATCACAGGAATTGAAGAAAGAAACACACGACGATCTGAGGCGCTCTCTTTTTCTACTTTTTATAGCCATCTGCTGCTACCTAGTGGAAGAGTATTTAATTGTTCTTCCTGTTGCCGTCGGAGAGACGAACAACGAAGAACTAAATATTAGTTTTCAGATTGTTTAAGTAAAATCGGATCATTTTTCACGGTACACTAATGTGCTGCGGCCCAGAGGTTGAGAGTCACAATATTAGAGGCACGATAAGAGGACGGACGGGACGAAGAGCACATCGTTCTCTGTATGTTTTAAAACTTTTAACCTGATTAACGTCACTAATTAATAATGTGACGAACGTCTTCATTCTGACGGTCGTTAAAATGTCTGTGATTTAATGTTGGAACGTCGTCTAATTTAACTGTAAATGATGGAAGATCTTTTTTATATATATGTTTTTTTGTGTGTGTATAAACCTCTCCTCTGAGTGAAGGCTGCTGGTGTTGACGCTGCTGCTGGACTGAACTCTGACGAAGAAGTTTTTCTGTGAATATTCGTTTTACTGCCGACTCAGCAGATATTTGGCGTTTGTTCAGAATCACAAAGAAATGATTGTCTAAAAGTTTTATTTCTTCACTAAACGACATCTTTTAAAATTTAAATCAACTACATGTTTATAATCATAAATATATTGTATATTTTTATTGTACGTAGTATATTTGTATTTTTCAATCCATGGACCAATCACAGCTGGGGGGTGGAGTCAGGGG
>NC_024316.1:20722174-20724508 GCF_000523025.1 Cynoglossus semilaevis | reverse complement strand
AAAAAATAAAGTAAAAATTATTTCACAACAACAACATCAACAACAACAGTTTCTCAGTCCAAAAGCTCACTCTGGAAATTAGACTCACTTGAAGATAGGGGGCGATGTTCTGCACATAAACAGAGACAAACAACTCTCAGTGATAAAGTTTCGACGTCGACTGTTAAAATGTCGACATATTTATTTGGTCGTCGTTAACACTTCTGTTTCACTTTAAATTTAATTTGGAATATTTGACCTTATATCATATCCTTAGGACCTGCCGGGGCCCGCCCCCTACTTTGGTAACCACCACACCCCGTCCCTCAGGGAACAATAAAATAAATCTGACTTTCAAACCAAGGCTGCATTTCTTCTAGTTTGGGTCCCCCTACAATAAAGCCACGATCTCATTGGGCTGCCACCCCTACTTTGAGAACCACTAACCTTGTATTATTTTTTTCCTTCATTAGAGAAATTATATTTGTATAAATAAATATACATAACCATTTTTACACATATACCATATATATTTAGCATATATTTAATATATATTTAGCATATATTTTGAATATATTTAGCATATATGTAATATATATTTAGTATATATTTAGCATATATTTTGTATATATTTAGCATATATTTAGTATATATTTTCCTGTGTTTTACATACAGGGAAGTAGCTAAAACAAAATTTCAGGTTTGTCGAATGTTGCATCAGTCTGACCAGCGTCACGTTGTGTGTGTGTGCGTGTTTATGTTTGTGTGTCACGCTTCTTCACACAAGCTTTTTTTTTCCAAGTATGGTTAAAATAGGTGTTTGTTTCACGTGGGTTCTTGACATTTTTTCTTCCAAGTATGGTTAAAATCGGTGTTTGTTTCACGTGGGTTCTTGACAAATATCAACATGACTGTGACTCCTCGGATCACTTCCTCTTTCTGACCCCGAGGTCGAGCGCGGCCACTCAGTCCTTCAATCTCACAGGATGAAGTCTGGAGCCGACACTCGCAGCCGCTCTGTCAGGTATGAACATGAACTTTATCACTAACTGCTACCACCGTGTTTGAAGAATTAGTCAAACGTGTTAAATATTCAAATCCGATTCATTTCAATAATTAATTATCGCTTTAATGTCGGCGGCTTTTGAACTTTTGACCTCAGCGTTGACTGCACAGCCACATGTTTCGTCCAGGGACACATGGGTATATAAACTAAAACAATGTTCAACCAAACCAACACTGGAGGTCGCTGGCGTCAACCATTAATTAAAATTCAAAGTTTAAAGAGTAACGGTCTGTTGATGACTGAACCAGACTGAGTTAAACAGGAGTTCGTTTTTAACTTTTCTCTGAGTCAAAAGTCAACAGTTTCTTCCACAGTTCCAGGTCAAACATCAGTTCCCTGATCTGATCTGATCTGATCTGATCTGGATCCTTCGACCTTCTCTTCTCTTCTATCAGTAGCACAAAAACCATCAACCTAAAAAACAACAACAAAACAAAAACTTTTAGTCGCCCAGGATTTATTAAAGTTCTAAAATCTAAAATGTCTTCAGAGGTGAGAGAAAATCATTCATTTCCACTGTGAGGGTGGGTGGATGCGGGGGTGTTTGAGTGGACTGTAGCCCCTGCAGCAGTTATATCAGACGAGGGCAGGGGTCACCAGCCTGTCACGCTATATATCTAACAACTATTCACACTCACATTCACACCAATGGTCAGTTCATAAAACACTCCAAACAGAAAGAGCAGCAGCTGCAGTGTTTGGGAAAAAAAAGCCCCTCCCCCACAGACCCCCCCCCCAGTCAGAACATTCACAGCTGCAGGAAATCAAAGGAAAAATGTTTTCTCTTTTAGAGACTGAGTTTGTGATTATTCTTTTAAAAGTAAAACATTTTTTTCCTCATATCAGAGATTTTTATTTAGTCTTTTAAACCTAAAACTTTTTTCATATTACGTTTTTTGTAAGAAATATATTTTTTCCTAAAATGTAATTCGGTATTATTTTCATAATTTTTCAACGTTCTTCAATTTAATTTTTCTCAGAAATTTTCTCTTTTTTTACTTGATTCACTTATGATTGATTTACTTGAATTTCACCTTTCCTCGTTAAGTAACGTGTGATGTCTTTGACGTAGGACTTGTCTTTACGCGCCCCCTCCAGGAGGTGGCGTTGTTGGCAGGTGAAGTCCAAGATGTTTTAGGTTTTTAATACTAGTTCCTGTTCTATCCTGCAGGTCTGGACCACGGTCTCCCACACAGACCCTGAAGTCTGGTCTGGTTTATCTGTGGGACGTTTACTCGGCCCCCGCCCCGGGCTGCAGAGACGTCCTCACCCTCCTCCTCCTCTGTCTC
>NC_024316.1:20695980-20721321 GCF_000523025.1 Cynoglossus semilaevis | reverse complement strand
GTGGCCTTGGATCACGTTGTTTATTACATCGTGGAGGTGACGTTGCCGTGGTTCATGGACGTCACCACGGTGTCGGCCGTCATCAGTGTCCGATATAAGGTGAGACATCGACCAAAACAATTAGTCGACTGACATCACTGTAAAAAATGAATTACATTTTTAATACGATCAACAGTCAATGTTATTGAATTTATATAAACAAAATAGACCAGAAATAAAAAATATATAAATTAAAAATAAATACACAAAATATAATATGTAAACAAAATTAAATATAAATTCACTTTTAGTTTTTAAAATGTAAATGTAATTTATTTTTGATAAATTTAAATTAAATTAAAATAAAAATACATTGATAAAATAAAATGTAAATTTTACTCTTCAGTTTTTGATTAAATTAACCCTTTTATATAAACAAGGTAAAAAAAACACATTATCGTGGGAACGGCTTGAAGTGAAGACTTGGATCTAAAGAGAAAAATAATTAAAAATAATAATAAATACAGTGACATTTTCACCTTTGTCGTCTTGATACTACTACCATACTTACTAACTCCCCCCTTCCTCCCCCCCCCCTCCCTAAGGTCCAAGGTCCAGTGGTTTGCCCCAGCCTTCTGTCTGATACCCCGGTCCTGTGGGACTCAACAGCTGGTCGACTTCCAGCAGGACTACACCTGGACCTTCAGCCCGGAGACCCTGCTCTGTGACGTCAGGACCTCCGCCCCAAACCTGGGGGTCACCCTGTTACTGGGGGGTCTCTGGGTGACCAGCTGCTGCCTGGTGTTCCTGGAGGTTTACGCCCGGCGACTGCGACGGAATATTTCTGCTTCCTTCTTCAGAGAGCAGGCGCAGCGGAGGAAGGAATATTTGATGAGGAAGACGGAGAGGAAGAAGAAGAAGAAGATGGAGAACCAGGTTACCCGAGTTCACGTCGATGACGACACGAACGAGAAGTGAAGCAGGATGGGAACTGACTTTTCTTCCTTGTATTTAAATCACTCGTAAACAATGAGTGAAAGAAACACTCTGTTCTGAACATTCCCTGGAATTACGTCAAATCCATATTTAATGATTTTTTTTTTTACAGTTTGTCGGCTTCACAGTTTTGAAAAACTCGAAATCCTCTGTATATTTAATAAAAATACTCTAAACCTGTCAGAACTACTGTCTCCTCCAGAAACATTTTTAATAAATATTCTTCAAAGTTTTCATCTTTGGTGACATCAATCTAAAGACACAGGAAGTACCTTGGTACTGTGTACCACCAGGGGCGCCAAAATTAAAAACTGGGACAAAGTCACGGCCCAACTTCACGGGCCAAATATAATTACACAGCGGGCCAGATTTGGGCCCCGGACCTGAAGTTGACACATGCTGTGTACCAACAACGTAAATCCTCATCTCTCCAAATACAACTGTTCAGCCTAGACCAGTGTACAAAGTACATTGTAAGTACCACTAACGATACGCATGCCACAGTTTGAGAACCACCAGTCCATCACTTTGTCGTTCAACGACAACTTCAACACAGATGTTTTTGTACCTGTTGGTGTTTGACTTTTCTTTTTGTTTTTACTCCACAGTACCACTAGATGTCACTAAAGTACCATCAACAAACGCAGTAGAGAAACCCCACAGTCACAGTACTTGTACCTCATCCTTCAGTTCACAGTATTGTCCCAGTTTTTTTTTTTTTCACTATAAATACACATCTAACGATCCATCAGGCTATTTCAGTATCACGTTACAAAAATAAATCAAGAAACGCCGTCGACGCGCGAAAAACTCCAACGCCTGGGTTTCACAAAGGGTTTATACACGAGGACTTGACTTAGAATCATCAACAGAGGACGGGCTTTGAACTGTACTTCACAGAAACAGGACTGTCTCAAAACTCATACACATACATACAATATATAAGTACATATATACACATATATAAACATACATACATACATATATGTACATATAATCATATACATACGTATAAACACGTTTGAAATGTTTTCTTACATTACATATATGTGCATATAATCATATACATATATACACATATATGTATATATGTTTATGTCACATGACCAAACCTCATCTCGTTGGTGGTCACTGTAGACGTGTTTTATGTAGTTCAGCATATTTTTACTTTCTTGAACCGTACTTTAAGGAGGAACCGTCAGATTGAAGTCAAGGAACTCTTTTTCAGGTACATCCTGGTCAAGACAACAAAGGACAAAAGACACGACGGTTAAAAACAGCTCAGAGTTCAACTGGTCTGGATAAAAGGCTGAGAGAGAGAGAGACGAGGGATAAAAAACGAAAGGTCACCGTCTGCCCCTCGAGGTCAGGTTTTAGAACGACTCAAACGGTCCAGACTCTGGAGTGTGAAGAAGTTCTGTCAACAGTTCCAGTCAGAGAGGCTCGGTACCGAGCTGGACTTTTTCCCCCCAGTCTCTGATCAAACACCGGGGCCGTGAGTGTGAGGACGTCCTGAGACGTGGACGGTCGGTCCCTGCAGTAATCAGCAGAATTAGGGGCGTTAAATTCACAACAGTCTAATTAAAACGAATCGCTTTAATTAACACAAAAAACCTGAAGGAGAATTAGTTTTATCCATTCATTAGCCTCCGTCTGATTGGCTGCACCAACTCACACAGACACTGAACCTCACATTAAAAAGATGTGAGTTCTTCTCTTCACTGTCAGGAACAGAACTGTTTCAAACTAAAGTCAGTAAAAAGAAAAACTTTTTTCCACTTTTATCAGAAACACCAGTCGGTGTCAAGTACAATTACAACATAATTAACTTCAAATACCACCTTAAAAACCATGTTTTTCCCCTTTGTTTTCATCCAAAGAAGTACAAAAATATCAGATATCTATAGTTATTTATTCTCATTTAAAGAAATAAAATTTTACAAAAAATATCCTCAACATAATGTTTTTTTGTATTTTTTTTTTTAATTCATCAAGCGGACCGGATTGAACGCCCTAGCGGGCTAGTTTTGGACCACAGGCCATATGTTTGACAACATTTTCTTTTGCTTTGGTTTTAAGGTGGATTCAACGTTCTTCTACTTCAGCTTTTTCTCTCCACGTATATTAGATATTTATTAATATTTATTTATATTTAATAAAAAATATAATTTTACTAAAAAAAAAAATCTGAATACGACATGTTTGTGTATACGTTTTATTTTCAAAAATTCATCAACGCCACACGTCTCCCTGACAAAGACAGGAGTGTTAACAGCGTTAGGTCCATAATTAGAGTCATTATGGTGACGTGAGGTGACGTGGGTGCGGTGGCCGATGTGGTGAACTGCAGGCTGCGTCCATAATTACAGACTTCACAGTCGCAGCAGTGACGACCAGGAGAGAGAATTGATTTTACACTTAGACGAGGCAGCGGTGTGTTCTACTGTAACAGTGTGTGATATGGGAGGGGGTGAGAGAGGGAGAGAGAGAGGGAGGGAGGGAGGCAGAGAGAGAGAGAGAGAGGGAGAGATGTGGATGAGTGGAGCAGTACTGGGGGAGAACTAATCAGTGGTTTTGTTGGTTGATTGAACGTGGCTGCTGTGATCATGTCAGACTGAACCAAACTGAAGGTAAAGTCAACGATTTCTTCAAACAACGATGAGATTTTTTTTTCTTTGTTTCTTTATCTTTTATTTCTACGTTAAATCGTTTAAAAAAAAACAACCTCAAAATGACTGCAGTAAATTCTCTCTGTTTTACCGTAAACTATATTTATGTCTGATGTAAATCAGTAATATATATATATATATATATAGTGTAAATGTATTTCAATCATTTTTCAGCAATGTTTATATTTCTAGGTGTAAAACTTGGACTTTGAATTTAGATATTGTCAATATTGTTAATAGTGTCATTAATTAAAATATTTACTTAATTTATGCAAATATATGTATAATGTACTTGCAGTACATATGGACATATACAGTATATATAAATATACCGTACTGTGGATATATATTTATATATGTATGTATGTGGAGCAACGTCAATGAATATATATTGCACATACAGCACATATACTGTATACATCTATGTACTATGAATACATAGAAATATGGGAAAATATATTTTATCCCCATACATTTGCACTTTTACTCTCTTTGAAAATACAAAAATATATTCTTTACTTACAGGGAAAGTTGTTCGTCTCTTCTAGGTGAATCATATATTTTCAGTCCAACACTGGAGAAGAAACAAGAAGAACATGAACCACTACATATATTTGCATGATTGCGTATAAGCAAATATATGTAGGAAACATATTTTCCCATATATGTGTCCCTATATTCATAGTACATGTATGTAAATGTAATGTATGTATGTGCATCATATATTAATCTGCGTTCACAGCATTTACACCATCGTACTCACGTCTGTCTCCAGGTGAAATACTTCCGTCTCTCCTCCGACATATATTTCTGTCCTAGCCTGCTGGCAGCATGGAGAACAACACCACCGTCTTCCACAACGCCACTCAGGAGTCGGACGGGACCAGAATGCCTCTGAAGCCTCTGGAGGAGCAGGTTGTGACGATTCTTCTGACGCTGCTCATTTGCGGCGTCGGGATCTCGGGGAACATCATGGTGGTCCTGGTGGTGCTGCGGACCAAGCACATGGTCACGCCCACCAACTGTTACCTGGTCAGCCTGGCGGTGGCCGACCTCATCGTGCTCTTGTCTGCGGGTTTGCCCAACATCTCCGACGTGGTGGCCTTCTGGATATACGGCTACACGGGGTGTCTGTGCATCACGTACCTCCAGTATCTGGGCATCAACGTGTCGTCCTGCTCCATCATGGCCTTCACCGTGGAGCGCTACATCGCCATCTGCCACTCCATCAAGGCGCAGTTCATCTGCACCGTGTCGCGGGCCAAAAGGATCATCGCGGGAGTCTGGGTCTTCACCTCGCTCTACTGCATCATGTGGTTCTTCTTGGTGGACACGGACGAGACCACCTACGCCAACGGGGTGGTGGTCACGTGTGGGTACCGCGTCTCCAGGACCCTCTACATGCCCATCTACTTCCTGGACTTCACGCTGTTCTACGTCGCCCCCCTCTGTGTGGCGCTGGTCCTTTACGGGCTCATTGCGAGGATTCTGTTCATGAGCCCGCTGCCGTCCCACCTCAACGACAGGGCCGGGGGTGGGTCGGTTCACCAGGGTCAGGCGGGCAACGCCAACAAGAGCAGCATGGGGGCAGTCTTCGCAAGGAAGCAGGTACAGACACGGTGACGGATAAAAGTAGAAGAGATGAAGATTTAAGGGCAGAAAATGTGTAAAATTGGAGACAAACAGATGTAAAAATTATATATATTTATATTAATTTATTAATTAATATTATTAATTGTTTTACTTTAATATATTGTTTATATATGATTTTATTTTATACTTTTTGTGGTCGTAGTTTCTACTGGTTTTAGATTAAAGAGGAGGTTTTTTTTGTTTGTTTTTTTCTGTTTTTTGAGCTGCATTTTTGTTTCGATTCCTTTTCCTTTTTTTTAAATAAACGGCAGCTCTCTCCGTCCTCAGATCACAAAGATGCTGGCGGTGGTGGTCGCCCTCTTCGCCCTGCTCTGGATGCCGTACCGAACCCTGGTGGTGGTCAACTCCTTCATCGACCCGCCCTACCACGGCCCCTGGTTCCTGCTCTTCTGTCGCATGTGCATCTACACCAACAGTGCCATCAACCCCATCGTCTACAACCTCATGTCCCAGAAGTTTCAGGTCGCCTTCAAAAAGCTCTGCCGCTGCAGCTGGAGACGCCAGAAAGAAGACAACCGAGTTCAACACGCCCGTGTGCTACAGCGTCGTCAAGGACTCCTCGCACGAGAGCAACGAGCCGGTCACGGAGCACGAGGACGTCGGCGGCCAAACCATCAAGAGGTTCAACATAAGGCACAAACACCTCACTGGTTCGCACGCGTCTCCTGATGAAATGTAATTATTGACGTTGTTTTTTTGTTTTTTTTAGTGTGCAACTGCTCCCCCTTGTGGCTGAAGTACTTTGTGTTTTGCAGTGTGTATTTGGGTTGTGACAGTTTTGGTCAATGTGTTAAGACTTTGTAAATTTGTTGTGCGAAAAAAATAAACGTATTAGCATCCAATTTTCATCCTGGAGGATGACCTTTGACACCAGGTCACGACCCTGTCTGGTCTAAGGACTGAAATCCACTTTCTTTCCGATGTTTAGTCATGTAGAATGTTGTGTTCTCCAGACATGAAGTGTAGTATGTTAGCAGTGTTTCTAAACCGCTGGGTCGCGGTACATTAGTGTACCGTGGAAACTTATCCAATTTTAATTCATTGGTCTGAAAAATATTATTTATTTTCTAATAATTTGTCAATGTGTCAGTGACTGACAGAATAGTCAATACTCATCCATTAGGTGGCAGCAAATGGTGATTAAAAACTCAAAAACAGACTCGTTTTCAACTAAACAGGACCAGGTTCCACACCTGGTAAGTCATGATTTACCTGATGTAAAGTCAGGTTGATTAACATACAACTTTAACACAGAATGTATAAAATATACTACAATACATGTCTGGAAAACATAAATTCCCACAAACCTGATAGTAGGATTGTATTACATAATTATTCGTACCGTTTTATTACAGCGGGGAAAAAAAAGTATTTTCCACAAAAACTTTTCCGTCCTCTTTATACCACTGATTAATTACCCATTGATGATAATATAATTTTAATTTAAGTGTTTGAGTGTTAATGAAATAATAAACTGTCTTTTCCTGCGATGAATTTCTGTCTCTCTGTAGATCTTTCTAGATCTTTCTGCTCTGTAGCCATTGGTTGTTGTAGTGATTATTAAAGCAGATGAATAAAACATGGATGGAGGCCCAGCTGAGACCGACGCGTGTGTGTTTTTACACATTAATTCCTCCGAACGACAAAGAAAACAAAGATCAGTTCCAACCTGAGGATGAATTATTTATACAGCGATGTCGGTGAAGAGCTCTCGTCTCGGCGTCATCTACCTGAAGAGCGGCGCCGTTGGTGCATTAGGCCCCACTTCACAGACTCGTATTAGCTTCTCTTTTATTTTTCTTCAATTACGGCCCGGTCTTTGAATCGACGTCCGAGTTGAACAGACTGTTCCGGTGGAACGTCGTTGTGCCGAGAGTCGACCCTGGAACGACACGGAGCAGAGACGGAGACGTCAGAGGATTCAATACATTATACTGCAGTGTGCAAAGAGAGACGCAGAAATAAATGTCAAAAGAATGTAGACAATTTATATATATATATATATGCTTTTATACGACAAATAAAATATCAAAATTTTGATTTTCTTGCATATGATTTTATTATTGGACAATTTTGTGTTATGTATGGGGAACTAGATGAGATTCCAGTTTGGCGCCCCCTATCATCCAAATACTTTTTTCTGAATTGCTCCAGCATTGCCCCCCAGCCTCACCCACCTCCCCAGTCAACAGCCCATGTGGCTTTGCCAAGAGCTAACTCTGCCAGTGGTTCTCAAAATATGGTGCGCATAACACTAGTGCACCTGGGTTCCCTCTAGTGGACTGTGGTGGAATTTGATTGTTATATTAAGGTGAGTTAATTAGTGTTGTCTGTGTTTCTGGTGTAGTAAGAAAACAAAACTGACTTCGTGGGGACGTTTCTCGGGTCCAAACGGAGAGAAAAATAATTTTTTGAGGTTCAGGATTTCATGGTGAGACAAGTATCAACAAGTTGGAGAGAATATTTACTGTAGGTTGTGGCTACGTGGATGGAGGATGTACCAGTATCTTCCAGTGTGGCTCTGTCACTGACTGAAATGATACTTGGTCGCCCAATTTTTTTTAAATTTTTTAAATTTTTTCTTTTTTTCTTCGTCTCTGTTCGTCATCTACTTGTTTTGTGCGAGAGAAAGAAACATCCTGAAGCGAAGACGACGCGTAACGGGGAGATGAAAACGGAGCCTATTTTTAAAATGTCAGTACAAATACCCAGAGTACATGAGTCACTATAAAACAAATATAAATAAATCCTTCCTCGGCAGAGCTTTCATCTTTGCACAGCCACAGCAAACATTTTAATATTGATTAATGGTTATCACCGTGTACTTTGAACTTCCGACAGGTTACAGTCGGTACGACTGTCGCAGGAACAGCGTTTTCATGTCGCTGCTGCAGGAACGCCACAATAAAAGCTATTATTAGGAATTAATTCAACTTCAAAGGACTGAGTCAATGAACTGAGATGTTGGAAGGTTAAACGTTCGGGAAAATGAGACCCGTGTTTTACATTGACATTTTTGACATTTCTTTAATTCTTCTCCATAACAGGGATTGAAGGAATATGGGGGGAAATATATGTAAATATATAAATATAGACACACAACACACTATGGATAAGACAGTGAGTGATATATATGCACACGTGGACCTACACATATATATACTGTACATAAATACAAATATACATATGTGTGTGCGACTGTGGTTTTCACTTTTTCCCCGCTACTACATTCCAAAGTTTTCACCTCTAAAATATATATATGTGTATATATATATTACCCTATATTATTAGTACATATATTATCCTGTACTTCTTCTGATACCAGTTCAAAACTGTCTAATTAATGGTGTTAATAGAACAATACTGTTTTTTTGTTTTTTAATTTAGGAGAACCTCCGCTGGAGGGCGCCAGAGCTCTTCAGGAAGGTGTAAAAGATGGAAAAAAATGCATAGTGAATGCAGGACAAGACATGAACTGAACCAGTTGACATGAGAATAAATGGATGGATTTGATCCAAGGAGAACAAATACTACTGCAGTACAACAGAGGTGGTACGACACTGAGTACTTGAAGTTTGGATTTCCATGGACGGATGTTGGAAATCGAAATGTTTTGTGTTTTTTTTTTTTGTGAATGATGTCATTTGAAGAGGGAAGTGGGAATTTTTTGTTACATATTTTTTTCAACTTAAAAACTTCATAATAACCCAAGTTAATTCACGTGTTTTTTGTTCATTTTTTTCCCAGTTTAATCTCCACTCGTCTCCACTCGTCGTACTGTCTGACAGCAGCGCTCCCTGACGTCTAATAACCCACAGTCCTTAAACAGCTCTCTCCACTGATTGGCCCTGGAACCAACGCTGATGCTAAAGATAAATAAATAGTCTGTCCATCTGTCTCTGTCTCCGTCTCTTTACATCACTACTTCTTCTTTTATGCTCTGCTCCGACGTGAGCTCTACCTTTTCTACTCCGTAGTCAACACACAGACGAGTCCGACTGATGAAAAGACATTTTTACGTAATGTAACTATATAATTATGTCATTATGTTTCACACAAAGAATTCATTTTATCATCATCACCGTCTGTGAGTTCAGATCAGTGTACTGCAGTAGTATGACTGATATTATTAAACTCTTCTCTCTTCAGCTCATAAAACCAACTCATTTGAATGGAACTGAAAAACTATATATATGAGATTTGATTTGTCTATTTATATATGCAGCCGCAATAAAAACCAGTGGGAAAATGAAAACGCATAAATTTGAATAAACTTTGTTTCAATGTACTGTATGTGTATATATATATGTACATATAAATATATGTAAAAATATATATACATATACAGATGTGTGTGTATATATATGCACATGTATATATTCAGACATATACATATGTATTTGTATGTATGTTAACACAAACTGATATATATTTATTTATAGTCAGAGTAGATGTAGTACTTCATAGACTATAGAGTACAATGAAGTACAACGACTGGTACTTCAGTTCAATTCAGAAACGACACACACTAATGAGAAGATACAACAGCTGTAATTAGCATCATAGTGACGCCACTAATAAAAAAATGGGAATCAGATTCCTCAGTGGCCCACTAGAACGCCACTAATCCAAATGGAATCAGATTCCTCAGTGGCCCACTAGAGGGTGCCCAAGTAACAACTGCGACACCCATATCAGTTTCAGAACCACCGAACATTTTTCATTTTCAAATTAAAACATTTAAATTACACATTTTTATCTTGAAAACTACAGTACTGCATCAATAGTACTCTGTTCATGCAGTAATACTTTATATGACAAGTTGTTAACAAACCGATTAAATGTTGTGAACGAATACGTATCATCAATATTTCAATAAACACCGAGCATGTAATTCAACTTCTTTTCCCACCAGAGGGCGCTAAAACACAGTCACTGTGTCCAGGGTTTGACTTTGATGAAAGTATTTGTTTTATATGAGACGGAGAAAAGAATAAACAGCGAAGTTGTACAGTTGTTTTTACTAACAATAACCGCTTGGTGGCGCTACAGGTAAATGTAATTTATTCATGTTTTTCAGCATGAACGTGAACGGAGCTCACGAGCCCAGGTCTGGACACGGAGAAACTGAACCAGATTTCACACTTTACGGAACAGAAATCCGGTTTTATGACTTAATGATTCCGAGACGTGACATCATTTATGGCGTGAACGCATTTAATAACAGCTGGAACGTACGACCAGGGGTGAGGAGTGAGGGGTGAGGGGGGGAGAGGGGGAGGTGATAATAACTGTGACCGAGTTAAACAAACCACTGGGATTATGGGTAAGACTGCAGTGGCCTTGGACTTGGCAGCAGATGGTCAGACTCCCAGAGTCCGTCACCGTCAGACGTGGTGAGCTCCACAGCCTCACAGTCCTCACCCCCCCAGACTCGAACCTCCGACTGGGACTCGGGAAGTTTCTCTCTCTCCGTCAGGAAATGTAAGTTTTACTTTTTTGTACTAAACGGTCTCAGTGAAGTGTGTTTCTGTGGAGGGATTTACCGTGGTTTAGATTTATATGTTGAAAAGTACGATAAAGTACCTGAAGGGAGTATTTTATTGGCGGTACTTTATCAAAGTAATAAAAGTGGGATTTTTACTTCCAGCGAATCGGCGTTTTCCCTGTAGAATATTTTTTTCTAAAGTTGCTTAAAAAAATATAAGAATAAGAATCAAACCTCAGAGTTGCCGTCGGGGGCTGCGGTCCTGTTGAAGCCCCTCTAAGTCAACCTGCAGACAGGGGGCGGTGTCTGGCTCCACAGTGAAGATCTGCTGTAAGGAACAAAGATTAGATTAGATTCTAACTCCGTTTTTGATGATCTGAGTGAAAACTCAAACTGACGACAGGAGATATTAACTTTAGGAGGAGGTTCTAAAACACAGGTTGTCATTTTCTTCTCTGTGTCTCTCAGTTTTATCTTTGTTCAAAAAAGTGTTTTCACATTTTAACCAAACTGTTGACATGACAAGTTCTGATCATCAGAACCATCTGATTCTTTTTATTACCCTGACAAATCTGAAAGAACATTTTAAGGAACTGGACTTCTGTCTTTAGACCAGACAGAGAAGCAGGTCGTGACCTGGTGTCAAAGGTCATCCATATGAAATGAAAATAAATATGATAATGACAATTTCATTTTTTTTTATTTTACAATAATAAGGGAAATAATAGTAAAGATAATGATAATGTTCATGAGAACTAATGGATCTGATCCTCACTTCATTGGTCTGAGCTGTAGATTAAAGTGTATAAAAGTACCCAGTATTCCATCTGTGAGTATTTGTACACAGTTGTACTCAGAACCAGGAGACATTTTTATGGTCTGTGTCCAGACCTGAACAATAGAACCAGAGAGGAAACTCAGAGGAGAACCTCGTTTCCTTCACCGTTTCCTCGACACGTGTTGACAAACTGTTAAAAACAGTGTCATTTAAACACAGTCGTTATCAAAGTTCATTAACGTCAGTCTGACGTCAGAATTAACAACAAATACAGACATTTAAAAAGGAAAACAAAAAAAAGAATTCAAAAGAAGAATTACTTTTTTCTGTCGTCGTTAACTCAGGTGCTCGACAGGAAACCGTCGGTCAGCGGTTCATCCTCCAGGATTTTCCTCTTCCCATGGACGCCCCCTGCTGGTTTCAGCAGCTTCCCTCCTACCGTGAACAAAGCAGAGCAGCCGCACAACAACTCCAGCCCTAACTTCTCTGGGCTGTCGCTCAGTTCAGACGTGGTCACGGCCGACCTGACTGTGGTGGAGACCTGCAGACTTCAGGTCAACAGTCAGTATGACGTCATCTCAGCCGTGATCTCCTCGCTCTGCTTCTCCTTCGGCCTCATCTACTGCTTCCTGGGTACGTGTTCTCCACAGGAACCTGACCTGAAAAACAGGACAATATACATAAATAAATATAGACGTATATGTATATATGAACATATATATGTACACATATGTCCATATACACATACTGTATATGGACACATATACACATATGTACACATATTTACATGTACATATATAAATGGGAATATATAGACATAAATACATCCACACACATACATATATAAACACATATATAAAAAAATATATAAATATATATGTATACATGCATATAAATCTATGTCCATCAAACAACTGTTTCTAACAGTGAGTTCCACAACCACGTCCTTCGTCCCTGTCACATTGAGCTGCAGTTGTTGTTGGCCCCACCATGTGACACTGTTGTTCACAGTTCACAGAGTTTGAGGTGAACTATGAGCTGGATTTAAAAAAAAAAAAAATCTGCTGAAACTCCTGACATCTCCACTGACTGTAGGGTTTTATCATCAGTTCTTATGGTGCAGCAGATCAACTGGACTGTATTTACAGTAATACATCTGTCAGTCAATATGTCCATAAACACACATCCAGGGAGACACGTGTATATGTGCTTCCTGCGAACCAAAAAAAACAAAAAACGTGACACTGACCAAACAAACGTTCGACCAAAGTCTGGATTCCCAGAAACTGTCAGAGCGAAAACCGTTGAGACGACAAGTTATTTAGTAACTAAATTTAAAATGACAACAGGTCCATCTGTACACATACAGTGTTACAAATACATATAGACATATATATACAGAGCATACATAATATACATATGTACACAATACCACTGTGTCTATATTCAAGCAAGGGTCTAGGATTGAGTAAAGTCTAGATTAGAGTTAGGTTAAGAAGGCATATGAAGTTAGGGTAGTGGTTCACAAAGTAGGGGGCGGGCCCCCTCTAAGGGACAGAGTGAGGCAATTTCAGTATTTTTTTTCCTTTGTCCCAGAGTTGGAAATAAAACTGATTTGTGTTCAGTGAGGAAACATTTATTTAAAATGACGTTCACTGGAGATCTGAAGCAGAAGCTGTGAGGTTGTCAACCTGGGGGGCGGGGGTTCTTGACAACAGCGAGGGCGATAGAGCGAGGTAGGAACAAACCATACTTTTTCATCCAACATCCTGATCATGAATTATTTTTGCAGGTTATCGCTGCTTCCGGATGGTCATGTTTCTTTCCGGCTTCATGTTCGGCACAGTTGCCATACTACTGTTGTACCACAAGGAACCGCTGTTGGTGGTCCACCTGGGAGTGGAGGCCAAGGCAGGGATTGGTCTGGGGGTGGGTGTCCTCTGTGGACTCATGACGGTGACGTTGTCAACACTGGGACTCTTCCTGAGTGGACTACAGCTGGGGAGTCTACTCTGCCTGCTCCCCCTGGTGGTGGTCAGACAGTACCACAGCCTCACTCCTGTGTGGCTGCTCCTCAGCAGCATACTGACTGTCAGCATCATCACTGCCGTCGTCAGCCTGAGGTGGCAGAAACTCTTCAGCATCGTCTACACCTCTGTGGTTGGATCCACCACCCTGATGCTGTGCACGGACCACCTGGTGGGGGCGTTCAAGCTGCCTACGCAGGTCTACCAAATGTTTGGTCAGGTGGTTCCTGGTCCGCTGTGCTGGTTCAACTGGGTGATTATTGGCATCTGTCCTGGTTTAAGTCTTTTAGGTGTTTTAGTGCAGTGGAAAATTACGGCTAAAGGAGTTTCGCACAGAGGAGGTGAGACAGAGTCAAATACTTCATATAAAAAAAAAACTAAAATTTATACACATCATGATAACATTGTTTTCTCTCCCCCGGGTGTGTTGTAGTCACACATACCAAACAGAAGATGGCAGCCAAAACGCCTCCGCACAGAAATTCGAGGAGAAGAAAAGCCAAGAGAAAACCTCCGCTACTCAAACGCTACGCTGGTGACGTCCTAGCGCCGGTCAGTACGTTAGCCTCTCTGTATGAAATAAAGACAACATTAAAGTTGACTTACAATAGTCCACCTGCAATAGCACCGTGTCCCCTTAGGGGGCCCACCCCGTACTTTGGGAACCAGAAGTTTATACAACCACTCTATAGCACAGAGTACTTTCACATCACTGTTCATCACAGACAGTTTTATATTATTTTTCACACCAGCTGAAGTGACAGACCATAATAATAATAACCCCCCCCCCCCCCCCCTCAGAGTTACCTCCAGAGTCTACAGGAGCGGCAGACGAGGACAGGCTCGTCCACGTGCAGCGTCAGCACCGTCACACACACTCTGATCGACTTTGACTACGAGACCGGCTCCATGGTGCCTCTGACCAGGACGCCCTCTGGCCCCGCCCCCACGTTTACACTCTAAACAACCCAACTTTACTCACACCTTGAACGACTGTTTGACTTCAACAACAGGAACGTGCCCACGGCTGTGAGGTCACCACTCCATCCCATAATCACACACACACACACCTGCTGTGATCTGACAGGAAGTGATGACATCACTGCTTCATGGAGCACCAGCTGTAATCAGACTCATCTCCTCATCAAATCTACTGAGTGTCTCACCTCACAGACATGTTGTCCTACAGTAACAGCTGTTCTGCAGTTAGAACTGTTTTCAGATCAGTTTGGTGATGTCAGAGTTAAAGTATATGTTAACACAGCTACAGATAAATATGTAAATCACACTGGGAATGTTGGACAATTAACAATATAAAACAGTGTTTTTAAGAAATTTGCTACAGTGTAAGATCATATTTATTAGGTGAAAGTCACTATTTTAATTTCTGTAAACATGAGCTGTAAAATGCTGTCAAATGTAAAATATCTCTCTATATCTAAAATTACCATACTGCCATTACCACAGAATTGATCACATTTGTAAATAAATGTATGCACAAAACTTTCCAGGCGCAATGAACTAAGAGAACATTTTCCAAGATATTTTAGATTTTTTTTTTTTTAAATTCTAATTCTTAAAGTTTTCCATGATGAGTAAATTGGTCATTAATTGTCCAGGTTTTCCAGGCAGTGTAGGAACTCTCAATTAAAAAAAACAAAAACAAAAAAAAAACAACACCGACCTTTAACATTCGCTCTGTTCTGTTACCTGAAGTAAGAACACATGGACGTCTCACCAGAGAAAACCTGCTGCAGGAGAACACAGGTAAATTCAGAAGTGATGAGAACTTTTTTTAGTGACACCAAGAAAAAAAACTAAACACCAAGAACACCGTTAAAACACTGAGGTTTATCTTCAGCTCATGTCCTTCACCGTGGAGAACAGAAATAAGAACAAACAAACAAAAAAAACCACACCCGTGAAAGAACCCAAAGACTGGAGTTGATACTCACACAGCAGCAGATGAAAATACAAAGTTTTCAAATATTTTTCACCTGTCAAGAACTGGAGAGAGAAGTATTGATCAGGAAACACTCAGAACTACAGGGTTAGAACTTTGGAGAGAAAAAAAAGATGAAACTCCCAACACTGAAGAACATAACTATGTTATTGAACGTTGCCGTTTTAATTAATTTATTTCGATGTAGCCTAGATTTTTTTTAATTAGAGATTTGGTCCCATATAAAGCAGAGAAGTGATTTAAATAATTTTCAAAACATTCATTTACATTTAAATCTGTGGATTTGATCTAAATGTAGGTCACAAAAAATTATGAATTCTGTTAAGCTGTCTGAGATAATTAGCAGCAGCGCGACATTTTCAGTCTTAGGTGTTACTGCATATATGTTATAAAATAAAATACATTAAACTCCCACAGAATAATAATAGCATTAAACAGTCAAAATATGTAATAAATTATAAAAAAAAAGTAAAAACAAATTGAACACAAGTTTAAATAAAAAAGAAACCCATTCTTTGTGTATTAATTTTAATTGAAACCCATTCCTGATTTGTTTAAATTAACTCTAACATCACTGTGATGTTCGTAGTAACAAAAAAACGATTATATCGGTTTATCGACATGTATTAGTTACATAATTACAGAGGAACAACGTAAATTCATCTGTCAGGTTCAGAAAATAAATATTCTCACTGCTTTTGTGTCGAATCACTGTACAATCCGAGGGTTGCGTTGAAACTTTGGCGCCCTCTAGCGGCTCAGTCGTCGCAGCGCATCCACATTTTAGCGACGCTCTGGGGGTAGCCCTTCTCTACAGTGAGGTGATGCTGGTTCACGCGCCAGTACTTGCTGCCCTTGAACATGTATATGTGACCGTTCGTCCACGTAAAGGCGGCGTCGGTGTTGCTGGGCGCCCCCGGGAGGAGATTTCCAATTGGCTTGGGATACGACCTGAAGTCGGTGGGGCCGAGTTCATCCCACTGCCAGTATCCTGAACCCTACAACGGACAGATTATCACATGGGATTATGGAGTGATAACTTCAAATCTAAGGCAGTAAACGCTCTCTGTGGGTTTTGTTTTACTTTGAAAAATATTATTTTTTTGTTCTTCCTCAAGTACAAGGCAGAGTCCACGTTGGCAGGGACGTTGACCAGTTGTTTGGGGAAGCCGTGGTCCAGTCTAAAGCCCGTGTATCTCCAGAATTTGTCCGCTGTGGAGGCACAGAGAGAAGAATGTTGTGTGAAAACCGCAGCAAAGATAATTCATGAGCTTAATAAAATATTCACATCCCCGCCCACGGAGTACTCAGTACACGGCTCCTCCGTGGCTGTGGCTTGGACGTTAGAAAAGTATGACATGAATCCACCTTTCAGAAAGTAGGTCTTGCCAGTTCTCTGGGAGTGGACAGCTGCACTCAGGCCGCCGGGAAGCTCCTTCCACAGAGAAGACATCGGAACAGGAGAGCTGTGGCCGGAGCTGGACACGGTCCACACATACTGACCACTGAAGACGTACGTCCTCTGACCAGGCCCTGAAAACGGACAATTAAAAAATAAAATAAACATGAGTCCATTATTTACCTCTAGATTAGAGGAGATTAAAGATTGATTAGCGATATTAGGAGTGAAGCTACGCCTCAAACATTACTGCTCAAATATTTGTTTTTTTACCCAACATAACTGCATCCACTGTGGCCTTGCAGGGATTCACAGCAGGCGCTGGTTTTCTCGGTGGTGGCAATTTATATGGCTTTCCTGAAACACAAAAAAAAACAAAACACAGAATGTATATATTTCCCAGTCTCAAATATTGTTACACTCACGTGACGTGGTGTTACCGTATAAGGCCTGGATTCCACGTATGTCGTCTGGGTGTAACTTGAAGTCTGAGCGGTAGCCGGTGTACACGGGTGCCATCAGTGCACTGTAGTACTGCGAGTGGCCCAGGCCCAGAGCGTGACCGATCTCGTGAGCGGCCACGATCCTCAGGTTGGAGCCCTGGCTCTTCCCCTCCGTCCACAGTTCATCTTCGTCAAAATGGACAATGCCTGATTCAGGGGCATCGGCGTGGGCCAGGACATGGCCTGGAGGTGAAGTATACAAGAAAATACATGAGTATTTTACAAAACATGTACATACGACAAACATATGACATCCCCAAATAAACTGGTTCAATTTTTAAAAATACAACAGACAGAAAATGTATGGATTTGGTGAATTAAAGCTAAAAGAAAAACATGTTTACAGTAAACTGAGACAATTAAAAAAAAAGCACAGGACAAACCATCCCAAGCCACCATCCCATAATAAAGAGAACAAGTATTTGAATCCTGGGAAAACTTAGTACTAAGTACTGTTTTTTTTGGAGTAAAGACACAGAAACAGGTTGAGAAAAAGGGTTTTTATTGTGAGATAATGTTCATAAACACCACATCCAACAAATCAATTAAAAACACCAAACAGATTGAGAAAAAATTTTATTTCTGAAAAATATTTTTTATCAGAGAATTCTTTCTCTGTAGAATTCTGGAGGATGACCTTTAACCCCAGACTCACGACCTTTACCACCACTCAGACCAACATTAAAATCCAGCAGAACACCGACCAAGGACAACGGAGTAAAACTACAACTGGAACACGTGCCATTCAACACCCCACGCACTCACCCTAACGGGATAAAAATTCTCCCGTTTACCACTAGAGGGAGCCCAAATACTATAAACCTAGTTTAATAACAACTGCCGTTCTTCAACCTCAAGTTTTTAAAGCATGTAAATAATTCTGTTTCAAAACCTTTAAGACCGATCCACCAATGACAATCACGAAATAAACACACCACAGAGTGGCGTATTACAGCCAAATAAAGACAGCATCATAAACGTGATAAACGATACTTACTCAATGTCTCCGTTACCGTTTTAATGTTGCCGTTTGTGCCAAGACATCAATCTTTAAACTGAAGACTCGAGTTGTTTTGTTTTCTTGTGACTCGAGGCATAAACACGATGGAAATTGTTTGTCTGTTCCTTCATGGCGTTCGGCTTCCCGCCTCTTGGTCACGTGACTGCGGCCTGCTCTCCTCGGATTTAGGTTTCCCAGAACCGCCTGTTGATTAATTAACGTGTGGAAACCTGAGGACGAACCCTTCGGTGTCGCGTCGGATATAATTTTATTAAATGTCCTTTTGAGAAAAAACGAAACAAAACACGCCCTTAATCTCCAGAAACCAATTTGTCATTCAACCGCATTGACGTGCTGCTAACTACCCAACTAACACGGTGGTTTTTTGCGTTCTGCGTCACCCGGGGTTTACGTCACCACTTGTGGCTTGTTGATTGGCCGTTTAAAGGGACACGTGAGAGGATGCGTAAAACTGAGCTTTATTGAACACTTACGTCATATTTGTCATTTTAATTATTATTTATTTATTTTTACGTATAAATTATTGTATAAATGTATCCGTTTGTATTTTTAATATACAATCTTAATAAAGTTTTTTTGAATTTTTTAAGTAAATTGAATACGTCATATTCAAACGTCTACGGTACTTCACTATTAGCCTAGTGTTTAGCATGTGCTAACAGAACGGTTCTTACCTTTGCCATCGAATGGAACGGGACAGGTTTTATCTTTTCTGTGAAAGGACAGTTTGATGTCGGCTCTTCCCTGCTGCAGCTCCCTGAACCTCAGTGGCGACACGTCGCTCCAGTACTTGAATGCGCTCTGGATGGCCACACGGGTCTTCCCCTGGCCCAGGTCAGGGGTGTAGTTATAGATGCGGTACGTCAGCAACTTCTTACGCCAGTAACCTGTTCGATTAAAGGCACGTTAACTCAGTACGTAAACACACCATACCTCTTCAGGTACGTTAGTTCTCACCACCAGTAGGAATACGAAGCTACTTCACCCATGACTTTGTATCTGAGCGATCTCTCACTGAACGAGTCCTGTAGACCACACCGAGGTCTGTCCATCATCGACAGCGTGGCCGAATCCAGGGTTCCGGACATCCGTAGGTTCGTCGCCCTCTGAAAGTGTCTGACCATCAAAATTTAAATTTGTTTATTTGTTTATTAAATAAAACGACAGTAACAGACGTGTTTACAGATTCGTCACCTCGCTGCTTCAGCGATCGCCTCAGCAGAATAGTTCTGGCCGTTACTGTCCAGCGGGATGTGCAGATAACCGTATTTCTTCAAATATTCCTGCAGACATGGTTTTCATTATAAAAGGAGTTAAAGATAATTCCACATATTTAAAAAACATTGTTTCCCCTAAAGCAGTGTTCATCAACTTTTTTTCTGCCACACCCTCTCACCCCCTCCCACCCCAGTTTTTTTTTACCATTGAATTAGAACGGGTCTTAATACCATGTTGGACATGTCCTCATGGACACAGGACAATAACAATCAGATTTCAGTGTCCACAAACTTTTGACAACTTTTGTGTAACAATAATATGCAAAAAAACAACTAACATTTATGTTATTGCTAGTTTTCAAACAATAAAAAAGTAAATAAATATTAAAAGTTGTCAATCTGGACATGTTGACCAACGTTAGTCCAACATAGTTAAAGACAGTACAGTAATCACATAATGGTCTTTTTTTTGTTTTTCTGCTAAATATGACGTATCTTATACTTTTAATCTAGTGTTAGATGTTTTTGTTAAACTAAAATCCTGAGTTAAAACAATATTTTCCTCCAGTTCATTTTCATTTCACGGATGTCTTTTCTCACCACTGCTCCAGGATCTTCCTCTCCTCCTGCAGCAACAGAGAAAATGAGCTTCATCAAAACAACAAGAAGCAGCGGCAGCAGCAGCTCCTCCAGGTTCCCCATCTTTGGCTTCAGTCACCTTTACCTGTGAGATAAAGAATCTAAATATATTTATAAAAAATAAAATCTTCAGTTTGTTAGTTTCAAATGTCAAAGACTCTAGTCGTCAGTTGTGCAGAGCAGACTGTCCATGTTCTCCCCTGTGGTGTCAACGCTGAGGGTTTTTATAGGTGGAGTGTGTGCTGGAGGCCTGTTTCAAAACGAGGACAAAATAAAATCTACATATTTCACATGTAGCTGACATCACGATCACGCCCCCTCCTCCATCAACACCATCATTTACAGACGTTTGTCTCGGCGTGTTTATTCAGGGACACTGCAGCTTCCCCCGCGACCCCTGACCGGAAACAGTGGTGGAGGACGAACGAACGAAGAACTTCAACAACGTGCTCAAAGAAACCGTTAAACCCGGCGACCACCCACGGTCGACCGAGGTGTCGTACCGATGCCACCGTGGCGTGTATTCCACTAGGATGTGTAGTTTTACTACTATGTATTCCCGACGTGGGGCAGATACAGCAGGAACACTGCCCCTGTTGCCCAAGTGTGATACATTTTTTATTTTTATTTTTTTTGGACAGGGACATAAATCTGGACATTCTTCACTTCATCGACGCAGCTCGTTGAACAAAACAACTAACCACACTTCCTTTGTCGCACAAGCGTTAATTACACGGCAGAAGTCCATTCACCAAGAAACAATGACGCCTCCGTTTAACCATCGCTTCATATTGTTGTCTGAATGTAAACGCATAGTTTCCTGTTTCACCACTGGACAATATCGTACATGTCATAAAACGTGAGGTCGAAGACACTCAGCTCATACATATATATACACACACACATGTATAAATACAATATCATCATTTAATAGTCATTTACATACATATATGTACTTATGCATATAGGCTTATGTATAGATATATATATTTATTAGGGATGTCTGATATTAACTTCGCCGATATCCGATTTGCCGATGCTGTCCAAATATCAATATTTATCCAATTCTTCAGCCCCCAGGCCTGATGTTTTGAACCCTCCTGCAGGTTGTAGTTTATTCTAGTGTTTATATTAGTCACTCGTTGTGTAGCTGCTGGTTAAAAACCTCTATATATTTAGTCATTTTTTAATTTTTTTTTATCGCGACAAAGGGACATAAAATGTCACAAGTCATTTGTCTAAGTTTTTTTTTTTTTTACGACAGCGGAGAAATGTGCAGAGAAAGAAGACGAAGGCTACGTCAGTATTGCAAACTGTTTATTGGTAGTAAATGAAAAGTGTGCCATTCAGTGAGAGGGAGATAAAGCGGGGGTTGGGGGAGGGGGCTGATGGTGAAGGCTGACGTCTTTGGTCCATACTCTGTTGGAGGGGCGTCAATGAAGAGGGGAGCGGGCGGCGAGAGAAGGCACTTGAGTTTACAGTCTCAGAAAGTTGTCTGGAGAAGGGCACGGCCTACTGGAAGAATGGGTGAACTACACATTCGGATTTCTCATGGATATCGCATAGAAAACGCTCCATGGTGAGCAGGAAAATATAAAGCTACATATATGTATACACAATAATGAATCAGAAAAAAAAAGACAGGAGAAAGAAAGAGAAATAAAAAAAAAAGAAGGCAAAGTGTCGGACGTTCACCTTTGGAAATGTTGACAAAAGAGAGAGAAAGAAGAAACAAGGCAGCAACTTTTTTTTTTTTTTTCAAAGAACTGGAGGAGATTATTTCTTTGGCGATACCTGAAAGTCCAGACAGTTCAGAATATGAAAACAACAGAAGAAGAAAAAAAGAGAGACGGATCAGAAGCTCAGAAGAAGAGAGATGAGAAGTGAACGTCTCAGTTCTGATTGGACAAGTTCAGTATCTCCTACAGCACGACGACTGGAGTCAAGGCTAAAACACACACGGATCATCAGTTCAGCAGCTATAATAAAGTCTAACCAACGTTCAATCACAGAGGCCAGCAGGGGGAGCTCAGGTGCTTCAATTTGAACGGTTTCAAAGAAAAGAAAAAACTGGGTTACAGCTCCAGAAATAAAGTATAGGATTTTTTAGATATTTAAGGAAATACCTCCCTTTTTCTTTCTCATCTAGAGTCCCACCCCACCCCCAGGTTACAGAAATAAAAACGGAACCTCTACCATGTGTTAATTAGCACTGAAAACCATTAGAAGGATTTTCAACAGGGCTGATGCAGCGATGCATTGATTAATTAACACTTACAATTATTTTATTGCACATGAATGCAGTTTTTCACCAAAGTGATGCAGTTTTTTTTTCCAGGCTCCCAAAAAAGAAAAAATAATCACGCACATATACATAAACATACATACAAACACCACACAAACATGTTTATATATGTATATATATTTATATATACACACATGTGTGTATATAAATATATTTCAACATATATACACATACATGTAAAATAATGACAATAATAATAACAATAATATGTTGACGTGTGATAATTGTCAGTGTTAATTATTTATGCATTTATGTAATAATAACATGTTAATCTGCCCCATGCTAATGTATATAAATATATAGGAATATATGTTGACAGACTACAGTTTTCCAGCCCTTTCAATTTTCCTAACCAAACAAACCATAGAACTTCCAGCTTCTAAAACCAGACTAGTTTCTTTCTTTCTTTCTTTCCTCTTGGGAGGTTTTAGAAACTTTAAAAAAACAAAAAAAAACAATAATACCTAATAAAGAACAACCGGCTGCAGCTGTACTTCTGTGACAGAACAAAAACCAGTCTCAGGTTTCTGTATTCATCACTTTACAAAAATCTATTTAAAAGTAAAAAGGGCGGACTGGAGGAACTGTGTGATCCCACCCACCAATCAAATCGTTTCTTTCGTTGTTTTTTTTTTTTTTTTAACACTGATGGACAGAGACCCTCAGCTCTGGAGAGAAAAAACACAAACACTCACACAAACTAACTGTGCGCTGGAAAGAAAGACGTCACCCTGGTGCAGTTTGTCCAGGAGTCACGTCTGCACTTTTTAGTCTCTACACAAAAAGGCAAAAGTCGTGGGTTTTAAACCAACGTCCTTAAAGTCAAACATCTGTCCGATCGCAGCAGGGATTCGCCAAAGAAATGACGCTCATTTTCTCCCCCTCTGTCACAAACGGTGTTTATGTATTTATTTAAACAAAATCCCAACTGGAATAAACAACCTATAACCAGAAAACCAAAGGAAGAAACCAAAAATACTAAGTTAATTTTCGTCACAAATATTTAAGTCTCCAGTTTAAGACGTGAAGATCGCCAACGATGCCACGCTCAGCTTCAGCGCAGCCTCTCACAAAAAAAAAAACAAGAGAAAGATCACCCGTGGTTGGAGTCCCTCAAAACAAAACGTAACTGTGTCCAATCAGATTTCAGACATCAGGTCAAAAGGTCAGCATTGAGGTATTCACCTGCTTTTTGTTCACAAACCCCCACCAAAAAAAAAAAAGAAAATGCCCCGCCCCATTCCGGCTCTGCACCGTCTGATTGGAAGCCATAGAAAAGGTCAGTTTGTCAAAGCCACAATTTTTAACAAGTTCCTCAGTTTGATCGACATTTCCTCCCACAGGGGGGAGAAGTGAGTTTGGTAAAGAGGGTTTTTTTTTTTTTGTTTGTTTTGTTTTTTTAGTAGACCCTGAATCCTATCACACAGATTTAGAAATCACTCGTCTTCTCCACTGGACTACAGACAACCAGAGGGAAATGATTCAAGTCTCTACGGGAGGACGGGGGAAACTCCTCATTCATGCACAAAAGTCATAAAAAGAGAGGGGAGGGGGCGGGGGAGGAGGAGCGCATCTGCGGAGGAAAATCCAGAAGAAGAAAGAACAAGAGCCAATGACGGAGCAGCATTTGGAGTTTCCTCCGTTTGGAATCTTTCACATTATCTACAGAGGCTGATAAACAATAAACAACGAGCTGAGAACAACGACAACAACACGGAGTGAACGCTCATCACTGCTGTCGGCTGCGTTTAGATGAAGAGTTGAACAATGTGGGAAATACTGCCCCCAGAGACGACTGTTGTCCTAGCAGACTCTGAAATATACATAGTTTTTTAAACTCAAAATATCATTCCAAGAACAGTGCAACATGAACCGCTTCTTTAACTCAGCTGATGGTAAAGTTAACTTTACTGTTTTTTTTTTATATTTGGAGCAGAAATGAATGAAAACGTTTGAAGGTATTTTCATTCATTACATTCGCACGAGGAACAAATCGCACTAGCGTTTTCTTTATGGAAAGAGTTCACGTCGCAGAGCACTTTACGATATTTGGGTTCATATTCTGCAGGTCTACGTGAGAGCAGCCGCTAGCTATAGCATCAAACCTGGGAGATGGCTAGCCAACTTTTCTGTGCGGCAACTCTCCAGACAGCGAGTGAGTTTAGTTTGAACAAAAATTGATTGAATTGATTTGCCTTCAGTTTTGTAGCAGCCGCACAGAAAGCTCTTTTTTTTTTTGTTTTTTGTTTTTTTTTTTGCACTTTGATATGTTTCTATTTTTAACGTCATCAAGATGAAAGGTATTCTGTAGTGTTGATCTGCACGTCAACTCTCCGGATGACAACCATCCTTGGTCGTGCTCATGCTACCGACTACACTTTTTACCCCCACAAGTGAAGGCATTGATTGAAATGGTTCTGGCAGAGAAGGACAAAGTGTTCGGGTCAGAATCAGAGAGCTGACAAGCCACAGCGCGAGAAATAAAAACAAAAAAAAAAACAAAAAAAAAACGGAGTGACAAACCTCCGAGCTCGACTTCAATAATTCACATGTTCTTGTTCTCAGTCTCTGGCAGACGACTTAACTGTGTGTAAAAAAACAAAAAAAAACAAAAACCAAAACAGAACAACAGAGGCCGACGGTAGCGCAGCGATGAAATCTCAAGAGGAGGCTAAAGATAGAAGCTGTTACCTAAACCTGGAGG
>NC_024316.1:20691130-20695968 GCF_000523025.1 Cynoglossus semilaevis | reverse complement strand
TGAAGGTGCACTACAGCTCAACTGATGGAAATATGTAAACTTGTATTCTATTCTTCATTGAAAGGAGTTAGTATGGGGGGGAGTGGAGGAGGGGGGCAGGTGGTGGGGTGACAGGGAGGGAAGTGCAGGGGGGGCGTAATCGGAGGGAGGAGGCTCTGGATCTGGACCGACGTCTCCTGTGTCAAGGACAGTGCGTCCGCTGAGGCCTTTGGGGAAGCCCGTTGTGAGTGGATCGGTCTGGGTTGTGGAAGGACGTGGAGGAGGAGGAGGAGGAGGAAGAGGGGTGAACGGGAGCTCGAGAGTTGCTGGACTGATGGGAAGTGTGAGCGCCATCGCCCTGGTAGCGGTTGTGGTTAGCACGGGCAGCGTTCCTGTCGTGGTAAGAACCGCCGTTGAACCGCTGGCCGCCGGAGTGAAAGCCCTGTCCCTGGAAAGTACGCCTGTTACCCTGGAAAATCTGAGGAGGGAGACGGAGAGAGGTCAAAGAGGATCCAGACCGACGGAGCACGGAAATATTTAAAAAATAAAAACACTTTGACTTTGGTTCAGACTCATCCTCAGAGTCAGTGTTGGTGTTTGATTTTTATTATCACAGACGAATGAAGGAGACGTTAATGTTCGAGTCTTTACCTTTAAATGGTAAAAAAATAAATAAATGAGCCACTACTGAACAAGCTCCGCCCACCTGTGAGTCAAAGACCTGAGGACGGCTGTGTGTAACCATGGCAACAGTTGAGCAGGGTGAGGGAATAACAGCCGGATAACGACGAACAATAACAGGTACAAAAAGAAAAAGTACAAGAAGAAAAAAAAAAAATATCTATATAGTATTTTTATATTGTACAAAAAGATGTACAAGAAGTACAAGAACTTTGACTTTGTTACTGCAACATTACTTCGACGCTCATGTAAACTAACCAAAGCTGGACAGCCTCACTGACTAGCTCCCCCTAGTGTCATTACAGATGACGGCACTTTTCTCTCTCAACAGTTTACATAAAGAATCTGCAGTTTATTTCTGATGTTCTCCTGAATGAGCAGCTGTGATTGGCTGCTGCGTTGGACCAATAGAGGATCCTCGTATGTTGGAAAACTTGAATTTGGGAAAAAACATTTCAAGGTTTTGGAAGATTATAAAATCAACTTTGTTGTTGAAACTGTTGCTGGTCAGAGCAGACGGATGCTGCAGAGACAGAGACAAATATTTGGACAAAAACCCTGACGCGGTCAATTTAAAAAAACAAACTAGTAACTAGTAGTAACTAGTAGTAACTAACTGTAAGTAACTGTTGATGTGGGCGTGGACGGCTCTGTGAGGTAGACGCTGACAAAGACCCCCCCCCTCTGAGCAGCTGACCTGTTTGGTTGGTGGGGGACGGTGGGCTTCACTGGGGACACTCTGGATGGACGGAGGTCGAGTTTCCATCAGGCTGGGGCTGGTGACGGAGGAGGAGGTGGAGCTACAACGAGAGCGGTTGGAGTAGCCTGTACGTGGGTGATAAACTGGAAGAGAGCGGGGGGGAGAAAGTCAACACAAGGGGGCGTAACAAGGGGTTTGGAGGAGGATACTTCAGGGTTCAGAGTTTATTGAGCAGAATTACGACCACATGTTCACACATAAAATAATAATAAAAAAAAAAAAACAGAGAGAGTTGAATGAGACAGGTACAAAAAAAATTAAATAAAAAAAAAAAAAATTTTTTTATTTTTTTTATCTCATCATGACCTGGTCTTTTGACTATGTGTGTGTGTGTGTGTGTGTTGCCGGTCAGAGACCAAGCGTCGTACCTGATCCAAACGTTGTGATGCTGGTCTTCAGTGGTTCCAGATCAAACGTAAATCTCACTGCTTTCCCGAGGTCTTCGTCATATTTACGTTCACTCACAAAGTGCTGCAAAACAAAGAAACTTTAGATCAGACCACGACTGTATCTGGAAAACAAAGTCACGAGCCGACGACGGACGAGGACCAAACTCCACACCTTGATGTCGGCCCTCAGTTCAGTCAGCTGCTCCTCCGACATGGACGCCGAACGATCCGTCAGCCGTCGCAGCTCTTCTGCTCTCTTCTGTCGAGCGTCCAAGATCATCACTGAAGAAGACAACGCAAAGGTCACACACGGTTCTTTTACAGGACAAACTCAGCCGCCTCACAGGGGGACCAAAGGTTTGGAGGTGTCTTTGCAACAAAAATACAACTGGAAGTTAAAAAAAAACCCTCAAAATCATAATAATTTTAAAAAACAAAATTCACAGAACTACTTTAAAGTATTTGGTTAAACTGAAGTAAGATGACGGTCTTTTTTTTGTATGTTTTTAAAATAAAATATTTCAACCTTCCAGTGGACTCACCACCCACAGGAAGGTTCAGGGGGGTTGGTACGGTGCAGTGTGATGTGGGTGGAGACTGCTGCCCCTTTCCTAAAATTTGTTTCTAAATTGTTTTCAATTTTTTTTTTTTAAAAAAAACTTCAAAAAAATTTTTTTCCATTTTCTCAAAAAAAAAATTTTTTCTAAAATTTGTTTCTAAAATTTTTTTCAAAAACAATTTTTTCAAAAAAAAAATTTCAAAATAGATTTTTTCTAAAATTTGTTCAAAAATATTTTTCTAAAATTTTCAAAAATATTTTTCTAAATTTTTTTTGAAAACTATTTTGAAAAAAAAATTTTTCTAAGATTTTTTCAAAAAAAAAATTCTAAAATATTTTTTTCTAAAATTTGTTTATAAAATTATTTTAAAAAAAATCGTTGCTGCCTCCTGTGTCAACTGAACCCAATCTAAAGGCAGATAATTGATAGCAACGTGGTTATAATCTCAGTCTGTGTAATAACAGCTGCTCTGAGTCGATGTAACGAATATTTCAGCCTCACAACAAAACACTTTCCAGTCGGTGTCGGTGACTTGGAGGTTTTGAAATAAGAACAAAGTTCAGCCGACTCAGCATCTACAGGTGAACGAGGCTCAAAGGTAACAATCGTTTCTATATCCTGATACCATAGAAGTGCTGACGTCAAAGCAAAGAAACTCTGACGACGGTTGAACAACATTCCTGGGAACGCTCTCTTTACCTCCTGTCGTCAGACCGGCTAATTTTTAACTACACAACATTAAGTCTTTACGTTGTTATCCAGCAGCGTCAACTTCGTGGTGGTGACTTTCCGTCATCAAGACGATAATAAACAGCACATTAGATATTAGCATCTAAAAAAAACAACAACAAAAAACTGGAGTATTAAAAGCACCACTAGGGGCATCAAGAAAATGACTGTCAGCTTAGCCCCACAGCATTACAACATGAACTACGTAGTCGTAACTTTCGTTAGCTATGTCAGTTTAACCTTTTTTTTTTTTTAAACTTATTTGAGGAGATATGCGAGTACGATTCCCAACTTTGGGACAAATAAATAGAATATTAAAGTTGAGAATTGAAGTTTGATCATCCCTGTATCTGCCAGAGGGGGCAGTATTCCTGCACTATCTTGTTTTTATTTTATTAAGGTGGAATAACATGGTTAAAACTTAATAAGATCGTATCTAATAGTTTTAAATGTATTTATAGGGAGAAAAATACTAAGTTTAAAAAAAAAAAATTAAACTTAATTTAACTTAAAAAAAAGAATAATCAAAATAATCGTATAAGGAAATTTACTCGAAACAAATTCGGGACATGAATCACTGCACTCAGTTTGTAAAAATGTGAACCCGGTTTAACTTTTGAGGAAATCCAGCTTTTTGTGATGTGGCTGAAGAATGCGAGTTCCTTCACTTTCCTCCAACTCTCCGTACACCTCACACAAAGACAGCATTGAGTCTCCCTCGACACCTGACACTATTCACTTCTGGTTTTTTTTTCCAGGCCCGGAACACACAACATTTAACACTGCGAGGACGGGAGGAGAGAGAATGGCCTACTTGTACAAATGTGGAGCTGTGCTCTGTCACGTTACACACACACACACACACACACACACACACACACACAGAGCGGGGGGCGGCCGGGACCCTGAGGTTTTCACTGCACAATCTGGGAACTGAGGTTTTTATTTTTTTTAAACCACTTGCTCAAAAGTCACTCAGGTCAGATTCTCGTGAACTGTGAGTCGGGCGAAGGCATTATGTGACATGTGAACACCGTGTGGCAGGTGGTGGGAAGTGCAGGAATGACTGTACTCACTGGCATCTGCTTTCACTTTATCCATTTCTGTCAGAAGAGTCACTTCTCTGTCCATTAAACTGGAAGAAAAAAAGGGGAAAAAATTAATAATAAATACATTTAAATTTGAATTGAAAAAAACAAAACAAAAAAAAAACAAAAGGTGTTTTTCAGTTTAAATAAAGGCTGTGCAGCAGCGGTGGTTGCCCCTGTAACAAGGCCTGTTAGTTATTGTTATATTGGCAGGTTTAGTTCAGGTAAACCCCCTCTAACCACTGTCACCTGATGCTGCCGTCGTGTTTTATTTCCCTGTCGTTTTGATATCACACCAGGGTTTAGGTTCGACTTTCATGACAAAGTGCCGTGACAAGGGACAGAAACTTAAGGAAGCAAGAAAAAAAAAAAAATTTCAAAGTGTAAACTTTTAAATTATGCAGTGAAAAACAACTCCCTGACTTCACGCTGTTGCCGGGCGGATCAGAGCCAGTCACGAAGACTCCCTGCTGAGTTTCTTTTTTTTTTTGGACCAGAGAGAAAAATGTAAGTTTTACAGTTTCACGCTCATCCACAAGGATCAAATACATTTATGTAATAAAATAAATAAATAAAAACCTCCAACGACAAACACGACGGCCGATGTTTTTGTCATTTCCACCACAGCGACTGCAGTGGAGGAAGAGGAGGA
>NC_024316.1:20681486-20691122 GCF_000523025.1 Cynoglossus semilaevis | reverse complement strand
GAGGAGGAGGAGACGGCCAGAGAGCAGCTGTGATCACCTCTGCACCCTGGTCTCCAGAGCACAGACGCTTCATTAAAATGAGAATCAGAGAGAATGTATTGATCCCCCGGAGGAAACGGTTGGCATTACATCTCACTTCCATCAGTGTAGCATATTGAAGAGCATGAAAATATATATATTTTTTTTTAAATACCAAAAACTTAAAAAGCTTCGATAAAGATAAGATGTAATCACAAATACAAGTACGTACAGCGCCCAATGCGAATGTAAAGTTAGCAGATTTCACGTACTTGCAGTAGAATTATATATTTCACAATTATATTCCAGAAAAAAAAAAAATATATATATATATATTTCTCCAAAGAACATTTTAAATACCAACTTCACGACCAGCTGCGGCCAACCTGCAACAGCACCATGTCCCACAAGGGGGGCCTGCCCCCCACTTTGAGAACCACAAGAAGGTGAACGATTCAAAAATACAGTTCGGATTTTTTTTTTCCCCAACAAGTTGTGTTTGTGTGTGATTCTTGTATAGCTATAATTTTTTTTTGTAAATGACTATTGTCTTTTGTGAGGACATTTTAAAGTCCACTGACAAGAGAGCACTCGAAAGAATTCAAAGTTAGGATTAGTGTCAGGTTACAGTTAAGACAAGAAGGAAATGAGAAAATCTAAATCTAAATCTAAGATAAAAAAAAAACAAAACACCCAAACACTGCTTGTAAAAATCTAAGATAAAAAAAACAAAACACCCAAACACTGCTGAGAGTGAGTGCAGATTATGAAGTCGTGTTCATGTTAGTGTGAACACTTGTTTGTTTCCGTGTGTTGGTCCCTGGAGGTCCAGGTGACGGTCGTCAGCTGGGACCGACTCTCCGTTTCCTACACGGCCTTTAATAATACCACGATAACAAAACAATAATAAAATAAAAGCATTAGGAGGACGACTGACGCCAACATCACGTCGTTACGACATATCTGAGCCAGAAGTTTGACTCACTGTGATAACGTTTTTTTCTTTCTCTCACATTAACAAATGTCTTTCACAGAGATTCTTTTTGTAGAAAAGGCCAGAGGAGCTGAAGGCTTTTAATTTGAAAAGAAAAATGTTGTTCTTCAGTAGCTGGTTTACTGGCAGAAACTGAAGAAGATTTCAACAGCCGCTGGGAGTGGAGCTAAATGGAAATCCCATTCAGCTGAGGAAAATCCACAGGAAAACGACAGGAATCAAGTTTCAGCTGCAGCAGCAGCAGCAGAACGATAACCAAGACGAGGATTCTGAGAAGTCAGGCCTGTGCACTGATAACACTGGTTTCCATGAGGAACGAGTGCAGTGTTGGTGCGTTAGATGGTGGGATCTGACAGCTGACTTCCTGTTTGGCACAACAAGTACAGGTCTGGTGTATAAATTCTTCGTAATGGAGATTATCCTGGGATAATCCTGGGACCACCAACGTCAAGCGGGTAACCAGGGTACTGAGCCGCCATCAGCCTTCACTGCCGTTTTTTAATCCTCCATGGAGACATCAGTGAAGTTACTCAGAGTATTTACTTGTAATGACCTAAAGTATTCAAAGGTTATACATCTTCATTATATTATACTTCCTTAAAAGTCACAGTCCAAGTGTCAAGGACCACAGTTGGGCCAACAAGGTGGTAGCGGTTAGCACTCGTGCCTTACACAGAGACGATCCAAAGAAGTTTTTATGTTTAAATTCCTCGTTCCATTTAACATCACACAGGAAATACAATTTTGTACCGAAGTAAATATGTTCGTTTCTAACCATGTAATAAAAAAAAACGAAGTTTCTGCAGGTGAATTCATCTGTGCTCTGAAGACAAACTGAAACCTTTGTGGTTCACCTTTATATATGTATATGTTATACATGTATATATTGTACATATATATATTTTGTATGTGTTCCCGTGGTCCACAGTGTTACGTCACATGGAAACACAGGTTTATCTGAGCTTCTGTTTTCCATCATGTGAAGCTCTGTCCCAGTCGACACCCGTCAGGACAAAGGTAGGAAGACGACCTTTGACTCAGTGATGACACAGCACAGGCAGGGACACGTAGGCAAAAAAGGTAAAGAAATGAAAAAAAAAAAAAAAAGGGGGGGGGGGGGGGGGGGGGGGTTAATGAATACAAAAAGAAAAATCAGTCAGGTCAAAGCTTTTAAATCCTTAAAGGAGAGCGGAGCGTGAAGTTTGCTTTTCTAGGACGACTTAAGAACCAAGTCAGGTTAGAAACCATTCTAGCCACAAAAATATAAAAAAAAAAACTGAAGCCAAAAAAAAAAACACTATTGTAGATCAACTACAAACTAATTTACAGCTCAGAAAAAAAAATCAATAATAGGAATAAAAACAATTAATAATTAACTAGTCTTTTATTCAAGGAATAAATGTAAATGTGTTGTTTTAGGTCATTTAAAAAATATATTATTGCCAAGACCCCACCCCCCTTCCATCTCAATGTTTGTAATTTTCTTTCAGAAATGTCCATTTTTTAATCAATGACATCATCATTCTGCCAGTACCTGAAAAATATAAAATTCCCCAATGTAGCACAAGAGGGCGCTCAGGTACCACCACTGATTTGCATGCCATAGGTTGAGAACCACCGCCCTAAACTATCAGAGAACGTACATTCTTTTTCTTCAACGTGTTAATACTTTGTCCAACGCTGTAAAATCTTCAGAATTTATTAAAAAAAAAAACAAAAAAACCCAACATCACATACCAGCTCTGCAGCTCACCAAACGTCTTCTTCATCCTCTTGACTGAAGAGTCCATCTCCTCCTTGACGACCATCCTGTAGCGAGTCAGAGAGGCCGTGCATCTCTGCAGGTCCTTCACCGAGCGGTCGACGTTGGAACCTGAGGGACAGACAATTAAAAATTTTTTTTTTTTAAAAATCAACAATCTTTTTTTCATCCTGAGGCTGAATTTTTTCTCGTATCACGGTGTTAACACCAGACACACCGCTGAATTTTTTCCTGGTATCACGGTGTTAACACCAGACACACCAGGAGAACAGAGTTCCATGTCCTACATTTGGTTCTGTGGAGTTTGGAGCCGTTCGGGAAGTAGCTAAGACTACACTCCATGTCCTACATTTCTGTGGAGTTTGGAGCCGTTCGGGAAACTTTTCATGGCGTTTAAATGCAGGACGTTCTGCGATCAGACGTGTTCTCGAAGAACAGCTAAAAATATACACGCCGCTTTAAAAAGAGCCAGGAAAAAAAAAACAAACAGTCGGAGGAGAAGTCACAGTGACTCATTTATGTCAGTGAAAATGTGTTGTTTTGAAAAAAATATGGACCAAGATGTCGGTCCAGAACTCTAACTCTTAGGGTCGATGTTAGACACGACCCTGCAGCGCTGCTGAATGTTGTGTTGTAAAATACAATAATATACTGAGGAACTCACGTTCAGAAAATCAGTGCTCCTTTATTAGGAAACATATGACTTTTCTCTTCTACTGCTGTTGTATTTATTGCTGTTTCTTTAAACCACCTGAAGAGACAAAAACTTTGAACTAACTAACGGCCGCCGTTCTCTTACTCATTTTCTTGGCTCCTGCAGACCCCGGCTCATCGGCGCCGGTCACTAACGAGGAGGTGGGGGCGTGAGAGTTTGAGCCCGGCTTGCGACGCGTCTTGTTGCCTCTCGGCCCCTGGTGATTCCTCACTTCCTGCGGAGGAGCGGGACTTGGAGCTCTGACTTGGTTTTCTGCCTCGGCACCTGTGGGAAAATGGAAAAGGTTTGAACGAAATAAACACGTGCTGTGACTGTACCAGTCTGACTGTAACAGTCTGACTGTAACAGTCTGACTGTACCACTGTGACTGTAACAGTCTGACTGTACCCGTCTGACTGTACCACTGTGACTATAACAGTCTGACTGTACCGAGGATACGACTGTACCGAGGCCTCCGACTGTGCCTGTTGTCTTTTCCGGCTGTTCTTACCGGCTGTTTCAGACGTGGTGGGCTCAGAGTCGAGCTCCGCTGCATCCAAGGAGGCCGAGTCCAACTGTTCGCTCAGGGAGTCCAGGGACTCTCCATCCGCCACGGACCCGTTGGCATGAAAGCCGTTCATCTGGTCCTTCCCGTCCTCCGTGGACGTGGCTTCAGGTGGAGGCGGCTCTGCGGAGGCCTCCACTTGAGGCTTGGGCTTCTTTTTCTTCTTGGGCTAAACGTGAAAATATCTGTGTCAACAACTTTTGTTCAAGGTTTTCTCTTTGTTCATTATCTTTTTGTCTAATCAGCGCTGAGACCTGAGCTGCTGAGGGTGAGATTAAAACAACAATCACAAAACAAAACAACAACTTTAGCTTTTCAAAAACTGACAACGACTTAACCAAACAGGGAAACTTTCAACATGCAGGTTTTTTTTTGTTTGTTTGTTTTTTGCCCCCACCTTCTTTTTGCCGGTGACATTCCACTCCTTCAGGATCTCAACTGCGCTACCTGAGGCAGAAACAACGACAATGACACAGGTGCACAGTGACACAGCACAGGTTTGAAAACATGCATCTCATAACTTTTATTGCCCTGGAGGCATCGTGTACACAGAAGAAAATGTGAGAGAAAGTCACATGACGTAGAGGAGCCACTTCCTTGTTCTATATTTACACCTGCACAACTTGAGGTATGTGTGAAACTTGCCTCTTAAATACAAAACTCAGAATGCGTGACACAGGCTCTCAGGGTGAAGCTCAAGCGTCTCATCGGCGACGAGCCGCAACAACAGGTCCAACTGCAGCTACTGTCGCTAATTGTCAACTAATTTCCTTGGAATTCTAAAGGGATCGTCTGGGACGTTCCTTTGATGATAAAGGCTAATGTTTTTTTCGTGTGGTCCAACTGTGATGTCAAGTACAATTTGTCTTTTGTTTTTAAGGGGGAATCTGATCAGGGTCACATTAACTAATCATTGACAACTGTGGGAGGACGGATCATCAGACGATGTTTAAAAAAAAAAAGAAAAAAAAAAAACCCAGATGAAGAGGACGGAATAGAAACTGTTCTGACTGTAGTCAGAGAGAAGCGATGACTCGTGTTTTGTTAAATATATTTCTCACGTCATGTGACCTTCAGGCCACCAACCATACCTTCTAAGAAGGCCTGAACAGCTTTGTCGACGCAGTTCTCAAAATGCTGCAGGACCAGCACAATCTCATTGTTGCTTTTGTTGGGGACGACGGCTCGGACCGCACTGATCTGAAGGGAAGAAGACAAGAGGACGAAACGTGAGACGTGGACTTGTCAAAACCACGAGGTAAAAAACAGTAAAGCTGCCGTGATATAATACACAGAGGTAAACAAGTCGTTTTCCACCACTTCACAGTCACAGACTTTACAGAGTTTTTGGCTGGAAAATATATATATAAATATATGTTTGGGTGCACTGCAGTGAAAAGAACGAAAAATATACAAATTAATATAAGCATACATTTATATGTACACATACATATATAGGTATATAAACATTTATATAAATATATAAATACATATATGAATAAATACACATGTATACATATAAAAATATACACATGTATAAATGAATATATATACACTTGCATATATATTGATATATATATATTGAAATATATATGTGACTATATGCACATACATATATACAAAGTAAGCAAAATAATACGTAAATAAGCTGCAGTGAGTTGTCACTAAATATTAATAAATACTACTTAATAATAAATAAAACAATATATAACACTCTCTGGATGAAACTATTTCCTTGTATGTAGTTTTTTGTAGTTTTCAAAAACAGATTAATTACTGTTGTCAGGAGCTGAAATGAAACTAAATACATAGTTAATAAATGACTAATATAAATATGGTGCAGACACAGATTACAGTACAATTACTGTGGGAAAAATAAAACATAAAAATAAAAAAACGACAAATTTAACCTCCAATAAACCACTGACACAAAGGCAGCAGCAGGTTTTTTGGTGTTCTTATATCAACAGGCTGCAGTCAGACGCCACGTCTTACCTTCTCCTTCATCCTCTCTGCCGTTCCTCCCTGCGACATGACCATTTTTGAGCGGGTGTCAAACACTACCCCAGATGTATCTGCAAGAGACAGTAAAGAAGGTTTGGTCCGGCCCTCCCATCTTATTTGCCAACCTCCAGGAACAGGTCATTTGCAAAACAAAACCACTCGCAAACCACTTCACAGATTCACCGAGTCAGCGGCCAATCATCTTCCAGCTGCTCTCTTAAAGGGGACATACCGAGATACTAATACTAATGCGCCGAATTAATACGTAATTCCTTGACATGAAGAGTCGAGAATGAACCTGGATGTTCGTCAGCGGTCAGTCATTAACGTCGTTACTTCAACATCACTGCGATAACCACAGTTGTATAACTTCACTGACTGACAAGACAGACAGCCGTCAGTGGCGTTCCTGTACACAAGGAAAACAAACAGTGGATTCCGGCCCAGGTAGGAGCGGTAGTGTGGGTGGAGCTGACCGGTGTGGGGGCGAGGTTTATAATTACTAAGCGCTCATGACGTCACAGAGCCGACCAAATTGGAACGAGTCCTTTCCAGATTGTGGCAGTTTATAAAACGTCTTCTCAGTTATTGAAACTGAATCCTAAGTGGACAGACGCTCCAAAGAGAAAAAAACAGGGACAAAAAAAACAAAACAGCCGTGTTGGTATCTGAGAACTCTGCGGGTTAATCAGGCAGACAACAACAGCAGGACGGAGCCTGATGTGGGGACGGAATCAAAGCTCTGGTGAAAATAAAAAGAGAAAAAAAACCCCAACTCATCACATCTGGGTCTCCGACGTCTGGAGTCTGCATCAGATTCACATGATTCATAACCGTTGGACTCCAAAAAGACATTCTTGTCAGAGAAACGACCTCAGTGCTCCCTACAGCAAAGGCCAAATAAAAACTGGGCCACGGAACAGCTGAGAGTGAAGAGTCGGAGTAAAGTCCAAAGTTAATCCGTGGACATATATAGACAATACGGAGAAAAAAAAAACTACAGTAAAGTTGTTTTTTCTCCACGTGAAAGTAGGTTAATGTTCACGTCCTGGGATTTAACTTTTTTTACATATGTACATTTATCTGGGAAATACCAAAGTCATCCAAGCACCAGCGACAACATGTTCAAAGAGTTCTAACAAGGACAAAAACAGAAGTGAACTCACCCTTCTGGCTGTTTTTCTTTGCCATGATGTCAGGTCGGGGGATCAACACGAACGACTCGGCTTCAAACCTCCTCCAGACGAGGGAAGAAAAAAAAAAAAAAAAGGAGAAACTGCTTGGATTTGTTCAACACCGATTTCAACGGTTGCGTATTTCCTCTTGTAGGTGCCAACGGGCCTCACAACAGGCAGAAGATCGATCCTCTGACACCGAGGACAAGACTCTTCACAGAGTCGATGGAAACCTGTGATGTGGAAGAAATGGGAGAAAGAGAATTCAGCTCCGAAGAGAGAAAAAAAAAAAAAAAAAACTTTTCACTGGCAACAGAATATGAATGAAAAAGCAGCTTCTACCAGCGACCGTCTGGCGGAGCACGGCCAAAAGAAAAAGAAAAAAAAAATCTGCAGTTGATTTGTCTTTTGGCAAAAGTGTCGAATTAGTGAAGAGAGGAAAAAGTTAGTGGGAATTTAGGGCAACATCTCAGAAGGGTATTTCCTTTGTCTTCCCTCTGCAGGGGAGGTGGCTTCTTCGGAGCGCTACTGTGAGTTAGCATACGCTAACCAACCACTGAGAAAGTTCAAACTGAGTGAGTGACGGCCACGTATGTGCTGAATAAGATACGTTAGATTTGGATTTTACATAGTAGATGTAAACGTGTGTGTGTGTGTGTGACAATGACATCGTATGTAAGGTTCTGTAAACCAAACAGAATGGTCGCACTAATAACGCAACACCTTGTTTGTTTTTGGGCGATGAGTCGTATTTACCTTGGCTGTTCTCAAATTAATCTTGCGGCAAATACAATCAGGGAAACAATTTGTTTTACATCAGGTTTGGGAGATCGGAGGAGATTGGAGACGTTCCTGCCGCAACGTCCTCCACCGACACGATGTGTACGTTTAAATGGAGGCGAGAAAAAAGAAAGGAAGGCATAGACCAGCAGCCTAGCTAGCTAACATGTTAACGAGTAATAGATTTGTTCCACGTTCCGGTCAGAAAGAAGAAGAAACATCGGAAGTTTGACGATGATCATCTAAAGTTTTTTGGAATTTTTTGACTTTTTTCATGGTGTTTTAATAGAAGATTGAAATATAAAAAAATGTGTTTATATTCGCAACCTCCTATGTAAGTGCACTTGCTTATGTGTAAATGTATTTGGGTGGGTGGGGTGGAGTTGGGACGAGGGAGGAAGGGTTCCTCTTCTAGGACAGCCCACAACAGTGGGCTTTGACCCCTGGTGGAAGAAATGCAGATTTGTAATTCCTGCTCGAGGTTATCCAGCAAGACAAAATGGGGGGGCAGGGCCCCGTACGAGGGCACTGATCTATGGCAGAGGGGACACGGCAAAAAAATACATTTTAATTTAATATTTTTTTCTTTTCTTTTCTCTGTCCCACAGTGAAGAAATGATTTTTTTTTCTGTTTAATGAGAACCACAGTTTTGCAACAAAATAATTTGGGGCGATTGTTCGCCAATAGCCCAATCCACAAAGCGGAGGGGGGAGGGGGTGAGGGGGGGGACTGGTCCAGGCTCTTTGACTGTTAGTAACTCTGGGGGAGGAAAAGTATTTTCCACCATTGTACAAAAAAAAAGACTAAATAAAGAACGCATTCACGACGCACGGCAGTCAACCCTGTGCTGTGGTGCTGCGACGTGCACATCTGCTTGGATTACGTCCCCTCCAGCCCGAGGACCCAACCAGAGCAGCAGTGGACGGGGTTTTTACGAGCCAGCTGTTTCTCTGTCTTGTGTTTCCTTTCTGCCCGTGCTGCTGTAGAAATGGAAACTTAAAAGCAGTTCAAACCCACGCCCAGCTGATTAGGAGTTTGCATGCCACAGTCCAGGTCCACCACACCTTCACAGACGTCAAGACCCACAGATGAACAGTCAACAAGTGTCACTGTCACATCGTCACGCAAACACGGAGACGCGTCATGTTTGCCAAGAGGGATGGTGCTTGACTTTTTAAAGAGAGCCAAGAAGAGCGCACCAGCTTCAGTCGGCCACTGGGGCGTCCAAGGTGGAGGACCAGAGCAGAGCGGAGTGGAGTGGACCAGGGGGGAGGAAGGGGATAGTGGGAGGTGAGGAGGGGGGTTCTGCAGTTTGTAAAACTTTATCAAAGTTTTCAATGTTTTTTCCAATCACTGCGTAAATCAACACACAGTTGATCATAATGATCATCTGCATAAAAAAAACACAAATACAGTCAAATCAAACAGGGATTATCGCCGCGGCGGCAGGAATGTAGGCATTTCAGCCACTGACTATAAAACCTGAGTGTTATTATTATTATTACTGTTGTTATTATTTAGACTGTATTTGCAGCCTTAGCCTGGGCGAGTTACAGGTTTAAACCGGATTACCTGCCGGGTTTGATGCTTTTGGAAAGGAGGATTACTTGAGTAATGGATACACATATAACAATAATTATACC
>NC_024316.1:20674623-20678989 GCF_000523025.1 Cynoglossus semilaevis | reverse complement strand
TTTTTTCCAATCACTGCGTAAATCAACACACAGTTGATCATAATGAGGTTATCATCTGCATAAAAAAAACACAAATACAGTCAAATCAAACAGGGATTATCGCCGCAGCGGCAGGAATGTAGGCATTTCAGCCACTGACTATAAAACCTGAGTGTTATTATTATTATTACTGTTGTTATTATTTAGACTGTATTTGCAGCCTTAGCCTGGGCGAGTTACAGGTTTAAACCGGATTACCTGCCGGGTTTGATGCTTTTGGAAAGGAGGATTACTTGAGTAATGGATACACATATAACAATAATTATACCGCCTTACACCTGGTAACATTACAGGACACATAAAAAGAAACATTTATTTTCATTAATTATCAATCTGTCTAATTTTCAGATTGACAACCAGCACCAAATGTCAAACCAGCGTGTCCAATCTCTGGCATGAGGTCATATGGTGTTCACTGGTAAATAATACCCAAAATAATATTTACATTTTAGAATAATATACTGTACTATCATATACATCAAATACACAACTAGTCCGTGCAGCTTATTGAAGTATTACACGGCTACAAGTTATGGTATTACCTAGCTTTTTAGACAAATGGTTTATTTTTTATGTTTTATTTTTTAATGATTTGACTGATGCGGTAAGTTCCACTCCTGGAACCATTTGGCAAATAATCATACACAAACTGACCACTAGTTTGGAAAAATTAACCTATTTAACTTACTTATTTACATGTAGGTTTTCTAATAATTTATCTCCACGGTGGTTGTGAATATAACATGTACTTTTTTTGACCGGTTCTCGTCCGTTAACGACACCAACTGCTTTGTATAACCTGTCCTCGTCCTATCTTGTCCTTGTGTGACATAAGAGCAACTGAGATGACAGCGAAGGGAATGTGTTGAGCTAACGCTACAGTTAAAAGAAAAATGCCGCTAATAATTAAATCACAACTGCGATTAAGTTTGCGTTGATGAATCAACGGCCAGACAGACAGGTGGCAAACCGACAGTTATACACCGATGGATGACCGAAGAGACCGATGTGTTGAAGATCACCGAGCCGCCGTTTAATTAAAAGCCGACTCAGACGTGTTTGGTTCTGGACTCAAATCGTCTTTTACAGCAGCGTCGCCACCGCTTCCTCTCTGAGCCGCTGGCTCCAGTCTGCAGCCTACGTTGACGCTAGCTTGCTAACGGTATATGATTAGCTTTGCACATATCTGCGTGATAGAACGCAGTGAAATGTAAAGAACACAGAAAAGACCGTACAATAACATTGATAGAGACAGAATGCAACAAGAAGCACAAAACACCCCCCGTCACACAGGTAGCCTTTTGGGCTGAGCTAACGCGCAGCTAGCAGAATATTTGGCTTTTTATTTAGTGTCTTGTTGTAAAGCTAACCAGACACTTAGCACTTCAATTGGAACGATAGGAGAACACCGCAATGTTGGGCTTTCAAGCACTGGTTGGTTATTTTAGTTTTTCTTTTTCTTTAAAAAATAAAGAAAAAAAGAATGAAAATACCTACGTTGTGATGGCGACAAAAGTGCACAGCAGATTCAGCACAGAGGTTACCGCAGCTTCTGCAGCCAGCCTTCTGTAATGCCAAGTAGTCTGCTGTTGGCAGAATTTTCTCCAGACGACCCCATCTGGGTTGCCAGATCTGTTCTTCAACAACCCCCCCTTTTAAAGCAAAACTGAGCATTAAACATAGTATTTATAACCACCGCTTAAAAAAAGACCACTACAAAAGAGTTATAAACTAATATAGAGAAAACTGTATTAGTGCTTATATTTATAGTTGAATAATACCTACTTATTTATTGACCCATTTTATAAATGTAAGGCATGTTACTTTCCTTATCGCTAATATTTTTTAGACAGTCAGTGAGGGGGATTGCCATTGATTTATGGCAATAATTTTGTCATTTCTGACTGAGTTGTACCTGCAGCTCTACCTGTTATCTGTGGTCTTACATGTGCAGAACGTTTACAATCACTTAAGTACTACATGACATCTGTAAAATGCAAATAAAATGCAGTTTTAAGGGGGAGGGAGGTATGCTGCCGTGTTTGATTATCTGCTCCAGGGATCCACAGACACTTAGCATCGTCTACTACAAAATAAAACAAACCATGCTAGTGACCATGGACCAAAAAGAAGGCCAAAAGTACCCCTGTGACCACGGACCAAAAAGAAGGCCAAAAGTACCCCCACTTAGTCCATGGAGTTGATCGCTTGCATGCACTTTCAACTGGTACATCTTTGTGTTTAGGAATATACACAGGAAAATATTAGATACAAATGAACACAGGAATACGAACGTACAATGGATACGTTTTCAAGCTTGAGACCTTTTCACTATTCTATGAGTTAAGTTGTAACAGAATACTTCGAAGTACAGCGCTAAGCATCTAAACATTAGAACATGGCAACCCAAAAATCCACGTCGTCATTTCCGAAGTCGAGACACAGGGTTTGTTTGATTTGGTACCCAGCATCCACCGGTTCCATGCGTATCCTAGCGGTCGTGGTTCGCTTGCTAACCGGGGTCATGCGTTTCGTTTAGCCGCGTGTAGCAACTCAAATGAACACAGATGCATGGAGAGAATACGCCACATTAGAACAAATGCTTGAATAGCTGCAGTTATCCGACTGTGTGTGCGCTCTAACACCCCGGCTTGGAAATTGAGGAGGCACAGTAACAGCGCGACAATTGAGGCGCCGAGCACTAACAGCAGCGGAACACCTCGTCAAAATGGCAACCCCTTATGTGACAGACGAATCTGGTAAGAATGCTCTGTTTCCCAGAGCCTTGTCCTAATAAACCAATCCTTGTCCAACAAACGAAGTGCATATACCACTGAAGTGGTGATTTCAAACATCCAAAAGTATCATCAACACTAACATACTCGGCAGCCAACCTATGCTAGTGTTAGCTGCAGCAGCTAACGTTAGGCTAACGCTTTCCTGAGCGCTGGTTTCTATTTGGGATGTGTTTATACATCCCTAAAACTGTAAGGTGTGATACTTGCACTGACTAAAAAAAAAAACATGGCACTTAAACGCACCCTTAGAGTCCATCGTTTTAAATCAAGTTCGTTGTTTTGATCTGAAACTATTATTAGGAATTTGTTTTTGTTTTTTCAAAAATCCAAGCAACAGTTGTAATTCATTTTTTGAAACACAAATATCTATAACCCCGCTACCATTCAAGGTAGAGTCACCAATAGTAATGGAATAAAATAAGTTTAAACCAAATCTGCAGCGAAGGTAGAAAGGTATTCAACAAGTTACATTATTAAAACCAGAATGTACTAGTTTTCTGGGTTTTATTTAGTTGTTTAGGATCACTAAAGCCATCTATCTGCTTTTTAATTTGACAAAAGTATTATTCATCTTCTTGCCCATGAGATATTTTCTGACGAAGGTAGCAGCCAATCGGAAACAATAAAAATAATAATATACACATATATTAATTAATCGTGAAAACAATAGGCATGATTAATCGTTAATAATCCATATCTTCCCTGTAATTTATCAGATAATCGTTCCTATAGAATCAATTAAAAGTATCACAATTACAATAGTTGGCCACACGGGGGCAGTGTCGCCCTCTTCAGAACATCACTTGTTTCCAATTGCAGCTTATTTTGTATGTCGTTCTTATGTTCTCCGTGTGTGTGCGCGGTCAATAACATGCCACCAAACTAGGTTAATTGATCACACTAACTAACCACTGGTTTAAAATGAGTATGAGTCCGTGTCCCTGTGATGGACAGGATGTGACCCCGCCCTCGCTGAGTGTAAAAGTAATGCAGTGATAAAAAGACTGAATGAACCCCTAATGTCAAAGTTAGCATGATGCTAATCAAATGGTTGTTCCCCCAGGGAAGTATATCGCGGCAACACAGCGTCCTGATGGAACATGGAGGAAACCCCGGAAAGTGAAGGACGGTTACGTACCTCAGGAGGAAGTGCCAGTGTAGGTGGACTGTTTCTTCACACACGTTACTGCACCGTTACTTCTTTTTTTTTAAACTGCTAATATCTGATCACTCTAGTCGGTTTATTTCTAGAAAAAAACAAAAACATGAGTTTTAGCATTTAACCTTATAAAGTCCTGGACTGTAATAACCTCAGATGTTTGTTTTTTTTTGAGAAATCGAGCGCCGTCCAGCAGGTGGCGATACATACTTTAGGATGATTATTATTTAGGCTACACTAACAGTAACAGGTAGATTATTTTTGTATGTTTTTGTTGAATTCCCCCATTGTTCGAGTCTCACTTTGTTTCTGTTCATTGATGTTTTTAGATACGAAAACAAATACGTGAAGTTTTTCAAGAGCAAACCAG